>NC_051176.1:226958023-227047489 GCF_013339695.2 Rhipicephalus sanguineus | reverse complement strand
GTAATTTGCCTACTTCTCAGCCCCATTAGAATTAGTCTTGCGTAAGTGTTTTGTGGGTGTCTTGTCGTCATGCAGAAGGCCCACAATGTGGCAGCACCGCAGCAATGTCACAGTAGATGAATGAGGCATATGTTCAAATATATTCTCATAATCAAAACTAAAAATGCTTCTTTTGGCCCTTCATGATGTCGACGATCTTGCGGGCGACTATTTTGCCAAGGCAACTATGTCTTGTGTCAATTTCTTCTGGACTGCCGCAACCGCACTCGAAAATGTGCCTGAAAGATTCTGTAAATAAACAGAGCCATGAAATCAGAAAACAGTAACACATCTTTAATTAAAGTTTACCTTTGAAGCAATGTATAGAAAGTAGGGGGCACAGTGAGAAATTATCTAGACCTTCATTCACTGCACATGTTCTCAATGTTGCAGCAGCTGAACTATAGCAAAAAACTGAGTGAAATATTACACACCCAACTGTGGCCTATTGCGTGAAAGAAAACAGTATATCAGCAAAATTTTGCGGCAGAAAAGGAAGGAAAAGAAAGGGGCAAAATTAAAAAAAAAAAATTAAGCAGCGCCTCGTCCCGTTTACACGCTTGCGCCCTGTGTTCTTTGAGCTGTACTCAAGAATGAACTGCAAACTCGTCCTTAAATTACAGCAAACTCAATAATCACTTACTATCTATGACGTGCTCTTTTTCACGATGGTGGGGCGACTATCATACCTAGAGCCTGCCACTAAATTTCAACTTAAAGACGGCATGAAATAAATTAAACTAGGGTAGATTCACGATGAGGCAATCAGTAATATGTAAGAGTGTAGTAAAGGGATTCCATGTCGTTGCAAGCCCAACACAGCAGTCAGGCTGCAATGAGTTGGATATAACACACGTGCTGCATGTTACATGCTTATGCAATTAAGCCAACAACATTAATAAATCGCACCAGTGTAGTACCACGGCCGCTCTCATCGAGCGGCCGTGGTAGTACATATGCTGTCAGTGGCGCACCGACGGGGGGGGGGGGGGGGGGGGGGTTTCGGGGGTTGTAACCCCCCCCCCCTGAGGCCGACCAACCCCCCCCCCCCGTAACTGCCCCGCTGTCCTTCTCATCGGTAGTCCAAGGTTCATATCCAGAGGTGTCCTGAGGTCGACTTTTCCTGACTGGCTCTAGAAATGTGTTATATTCACTCATCTACTCCTAAATTGAGGAGTGCTCTATGGCGTGCTCTATGGCTCTGCGTTCCTAAATTTCCAGGGAAGCAGCTTTCCAATAATAATATCTGGGGTTTAACGTCCCAAAACCACGATATGATTATGAGAGACGCCGTAGTGAAGGGCTCCTGAAATTTTCAACCCCTGGGGTTCTTTAATGTGCACCTAAATCTAAATACACGGGCCTCAATCGTATTTTCGCCTCCATCGAAAATGCAGCTGCCGCGGCCGGGATTCGATCCCGCGACCTTCGGGTCAGCAGTCGAGCGCCATAACTTATCACTAGACCACCGTAGCGGGGCGCAGCTTTCCAAGAAAAAATATGCTTTCACGGGTTGTCAGTCTGGCCCCTTTTTTATTTTCTTGCCCCTTTGATTACTACAATAGAGCATATGCCACGGCAAATATAAGAATGGAACACATCGAGGGACGAGCTCTCATTTCACTCCAGCCGCAACCAAAAATATTTCTCAGATACGTCTAAACGACTGTTTTTCGATCGTCAAGAGATCCTACGTCATAATTTTTCTCTCTCATATAAATTTCATTGAACGAGAATTCAATTCGCCCTTAAAACATAAGACTCTCGGCCGTCTTTCGATGTTCCCGTAGCCTGAAAATAAAACTCTGCAAAAACACCTACACAAGTCGATATCTTCGGTTTTCTTCAGACCCCCCCAAAAAGCGGAATATATTAGTCTTAGACATTAATACGAAGAGCCGGAACATACTGCAGCGCACAACGTGAAAAAACAAAAGAAAAACAGATGATATATTCAAGAAACTCACCAAGAACAGCTACGGAAAGTCATTTATTCAGAAAGCAGTTCACTTCCAAAAACACGACGCAAGCTGATAAATCCAGCAACACCCCCCCCCCCCCCCTTTTCCAATCAACACCACCACATAAATGCATCAGTCTCTACTATCCGAGTAGTTATCGAAACCATCGCTCCCAATGACCGGCCGCCGAAAGAGAAAATTCAAGACACCAGCTGAACCGAGAACCTGAAAGAAAGGCGGGAACCAATTTTGCAAGAGATCGCAACTCATAGCCGAAGATTCCGAGGACGCGGACCGCCGAATCAATTTTCCTGAAACAACAGTTGAAACCAACTACCAGAAATGAATCCTGACATATGTTAACGACCCAAACAACGTGAACCGCGCTCAATGCAACCTACCCCTTGTGTACAGCACACAAAAAAAAAGAAAGAAAGAAAGAGAGAGAGAGGCATCTGCGTACCCACTTCGACGCGTCCGTCTAAAAAGCTCCCCACCCCTTTCACTGTTCAACTCATGCCTTCCGGTCAAGCCCTTGCACTGCTCTGTTCTTTTGCCGACAAGCAGGGCCGCCGCCTGAAGCACCCTTCCATACCCGCCGAACAAGAAAAGAAGCCCTATTCATGTGTTTCCCTTCCTCAAACTCCGAAGAGGGAACCGTATGGTTTCGGGACAATGCTCACTCAAATTTTAAAGATAAGAACGCGTCGGCGGCATCTGATCCGTCCGCCAAGCTTCGACGCACGTGTTTTCTATTTTCTTCGGGGCTGCTGGTGAATGGTACCGTCTGTCGCTTAATGGCTGCAACGGAGTTGTCGCGCATTTTTTTTTTCTGAACCTCGTTGACAGCGGACGAACGAGACGTGTTAGTGCGGCGAGAAGAAAGGCCACCTCGCAAGCGGCTCGTTCATCAAAGAGACCGCGAACCCACGGAGGCTGTTTCTGAGCAAGCCTTGGAGCAACTAGTGTGTGCGTCGCCAGCCATTGTCGCAGCATCGCACGCACACAGTGACTCTAAGCATGCCCACGGCCGGTCTGGAGGCGCGCGCCGGCCGTGGCATGCCATGCGGAGTCTGGCCGTCACAAAGATGGGAGGAGCAAGAAGCCGTGGCAGAAGTAAATGTTTTTAACGACGCCTGCTAAGAAAAAAAAGAACCTTGGGAAAGTGCGGAAGGTCTGTTGGGGCGGCACGTTTTCTTTTTCTCAGTAAACGTCTCTCGCCCTCTCTTTTTACCACTTCTTTTTTGCATGTACATCGGACGGAAACTACAAAGTTTGATGTGCACACATGCGTGCACGTTCAGTTTGCTTGCTAGAACTTGTTGCTGTGTTTGCTGCGTGAATGTGAAGCCCTCTCTCGAAGCGCCTGTCGAACGAGGCTATGGTCGAACACATCCTCACCTACTACCCAAAAAGGATTTCGTGTTCATATTCAAGCGACGCAGCAACAACACCGGAATGCCCGATTACGTCCGTAGAGGAACCGGTAACTCAGCAGATATCGTCGTCTCATGCGTCCATTGACCAGCCAATTTTTACTAAGGATGGTTCAGCCGCCGAACCTATATGCGCCGGAGTGACCTGGGAATCTACGCTGGAAAGTCAGTAAGTGCGGCTCTAATGCAGTTTATCCGTGAGCTGAGAATTGTACTGTACGTGTGCTGCATTGAACTGTACATGCTATTTATAATCAATACTATGTAGTTTATAAGTAATATTTATGGTGCGCTTTGAAATTTATTGTTTGGTGAGACTCCAAGGAAGCGTAGGAAATTATCAGCTGCAGCGTTTTTAAGAGTTAAAGTTGCCATGCATGCGGGCTTGTTCGTATCATCGTATGGCATTTTCTTATTACACTGGTAGTGCAAATACACGGGACACAAGAAACGCACACGAAAACACACACGGCGCTGGGTGTCTTCATGTGCCTTTCTTGCGTCCAGTTTGTATGCGCTACCTACCATAGTAATAAAGTTTTAACATCATTGCGCGACCGCCAGCCAGCCGACATGTCGGTTCAATTTGTAGTTTATTTTCTACGTGCACTGCTCCACTGAACGGTTTTTTGGCCTTGTCAAGCTATTTCAAGACCTTTCTGTAAAACGCTGAATAATCATCATCATAATTCATGTTATTATTATTATTATTATTATTATTATTATTATTATTATTATTATTATTTTGTATTTTATTTGTTGTCGCATTACTCCAGCTGAAGCAAGGAAATGTCATATTATGCAATGTGCTTGCCCCCCCCCCCCCCGCACTCCTGTAATCTTGTCAGAAGTTCAACCCCCCCCTGAGAGAAATCCTGAGTGCGCTAATGTATGCTGTGCACATTTTGTATAATGAATTATCATGGGGCCTTCATGTAGTTCTTGTGGCGTTATGTCGAACAGGTATGATAAGCCGATTGGGGCGCACTACAACACAAACGGCATCGACTAGAGCGTTTTATTATGAGGCAATTAATAAACGCGTTTTCGGCTCAACACGCACGTTGTACATCTTACAAATGGTTTGCGAGACTCCAACTACACTCACGAGCACGGCGCCTGTCCTTTAACTCTAATCTATGCTACGTTTTTTTGTGCATACTGACAAACACAAAAAGAAACTGCAATAATATATGCACTCAGTCATTCAACCTCTATTAGAGCGTGGGGACTTGCAATCGAGGCGTCGCTGGTCTCGCTGTCATCAAATACCGGTGACAAAGGACGACGGACTTGTTTTCCCGGCCTTTCGGATTCCTCCCAAGCTTGAATACAAAAAGAAAGATGATATCAAACAAATACTAAATAGGAGTAAATACCATGCACACTCAACTCACCAAACAATCGGAGCACATACGGACCTTGAAGGTTGTTGCTCGTCTTGCCATTATTCTTGGTGCCACTTTGTAGAGTCGAAATCCAAGACATTTATGGCTGAGAACGTCTTAATCTGGTACACGCTGAACACAGTCTTCACGTCAATAAAGATGCTTCTGCGTCGTCTGAGCTTGCATAATTCCTATTGCTGAGCAGCGTCCCGGATCGTCTGCATGCTTACTGTTTTGATTGCAAAAGGCATAAAAAAGCACATCGCTGTTCATTCCGTGCATATGTACACCTGTCTATCTATCACACTAATTTGAAGTTATGCAGATCGAAACACACGAGGAGATCCGGAAGGATAACATTAGCAGCATCAGGTGAGTTGCACGACCACCCGTCACCTGCATCAGCCAGAAAAGCAGTCGCAAGGTCTTGGACAGAAAAAAATACAACACTCAATGACGAATGCTGATCCATTCCTTTAGAGATTTTACTCTTCAAAGGGGCGCCAAAGCGCAGGAATGCAGCTAAATGCACCGCGATGTATTCGGGGTGTTGGATTTATCCTATGTGAATAAGTCCGTAATTCCAATCGCTCTGCAAAAACTTGAATGCATCAGGCTTCCTCAAACACTGAGTTGGCCACGCACACGAAAAAAATTCGCTAACGCATCATGAGAAACAGAAGGGAACAATCTGGGAACAATCAACAAGTTTCCCACGTACACGCACGACCAGCGCAGCAACTACAACTGCCCATCTCGGAGGCTTTGTATCTCAACTTATCATAAATTACTTCAGGGGGCGGCGTCAGGTGGCGACACAGTAGTACGGTGTGCTCGCGCACTGTACACTTCTCGCACGGCACACTACTATAACACTACCCCATTCCAGTACACCATAGTACTGTGACGTGCTTGACCATCATTTTTTATAACATAATTGGAGACGGTCGAGCGCATTGTAGAGGACATTTGGCGTAGAATCACCGGCATACAAACTAAATTTTGTAATGCATACTTGAAAGCAAAACCGAAACCGAAACAAGGTTTAAAACACCGGAAGTTCGTCATAGAACGCTAGTGACTGCGCCTTGGACTTCCTCCCGCTTCCTCTTTCCGCCAAGGCTCGCCACAGCCGCGAACAGCTAGCTGACGCTAGTCGCAATTCATTCAAAAACGATACCTTTCCCGGAATTTGAAGCATCGGACGAAAAGGTTGGCCATCCAAGGCTTTCGTAACTGTTGGTCAGGTTCAACAATCTAAAAGGAACGCTTGAAATGAAGATCTGGACGTCAGAACACACGTTCAAGTAAGTGCGCGCCGTCTTCGACCTTGGAGGATCTGATGCAAGTTGTTTTGCTTGACAAATGCACTGCTTGGTGTCCACCGTGCTCGTACATAATTGTGACTGACGTTGTGGACGTAAAGCAACATTTATATCCATGAAACAGATGTTTGATGCACCTGGCATATAACTGTTGGCATCGACCTACAGCCCATTCAATCTTCCGTGTTCGGGCACTGCCGTTCGTTGGCCTAGCGGTATACAATGTGACAGTGTCAGTGTGTGTCGTTATACTGCTTTTTTGAGATTAAGTGTTCGAACTCTTCGGGGAGTACGTATATTGTTGATTCAAGGTTAACTTGGCACCTTTAATTTGCGGTGACGCTAAGAGAATGTATGAAATGCAGGACCGTTGCTTTCCCCGGTAAGACATTGTGGGTAGCTTCGCTCAAAGTTGGCTTGGGCGACGTGGTGCAGTTTGTTGTGCAGCGACTAAGAGTTCTTATCTCAATATTCTTCCTACACCCGGCTTAACGGAGAACCACCGTAGACTGCATGGTGGATGCCACAGCGGAAGAATGGTCGGTGCTTTGCGCCATGGCGTGACGTCACGGCCTTGTTGATAACGCTGGGAATGTTCCGCTCGCTTGCTGCGTTTCGTCGGTTTGACGTCAACCTCTCCAGTTTTAATTCGTGTGGTGTGCATTGAATGCCGCCGCCACAACTACTTTGTTGAAGACATGTTGCGTGCCTGATTGAAACATGCCGGTTTCAATCAGCCATTTCGATCTCGAGCATGTCCGATTTGCATCGAATTTCTCGACCGCATTGGTAGCAATCCGCATGTTCCGCGGATAAGCCAAATGTGATTGAACGTGCACCGTGTCATTCCCACACACGATTGCCCTCCACTACTTGGTTGCCATATTGGGCTACTCTTTATTTCTTTTGTCGTCTAAGAAAATTGATTTACCTGCATAGATATATCTGTGCTATTCTTTACCTTTGTACAGCGAAATGTAAATATTTGCGTTTAATCACAATAGTTTTAGAATAGGGTTCGGAGCACTTGCATTGCTTGTGTACATATGCTGTTTTCGAAATATAATGTGTGTACCTAAGAGGTTAGCGTAATATGCATGCACAGTGGCAACAAACGCTAATGCAAAGCTTTGTCTACCCTATTCTAAAACTAGAAAGTAGAGAGTTTTGAAATAGGGTTCGTAGCATTTGTGTTGTTTGGTTACGTAAGCTGTTTTTGAAATATAACGTGCCGACCCGCATCTTCCCGTAGCCACGCTTCCGGTTAGCATATGACGCATGAACAGTGGTGACAAATGCTATTGCAAGGCTTTACATACACTATTCCAAAATGCGCCTAATATTGTTTTAGCTGTACCAGTATACAATATGGTAATTACGCCAATACCGTACCGTTCTGATTGACACGCAGCCTTTTTTAAATGTCCTAGCCGTGCAAGTTGCTCATTGGATACGGTAACATGATGAGATGATGGCAGATAGAGCCCTTGCAGACTAAAAGAAGATGTGTACATTACGACCACAATGGTACAATATTGCCGTACTCACCATGTGGTAAACAGGCGCTGCTAAAGCACCCTATTTTAGAATAGGGTTTTTAGCATTAGCGTTGCTTGGGTATGTACGCAATTTTCAGAATATAACGTGTGTGCCCAAGGGGTTAGCATATGACACATGTGCAGTGGCAACCAGTGCTAACGCAAAGCTTTGCATACACTATTCTAAAACTGCCTAATAACCCCACTTCACTGCTACACAGACATCAAGTTAAGTCTGTAAAACCACCAATCAGCACTGCTTCATAAAATATGCATTCTTTGCCTGTTTTCATCGCTGCTAAGGCCTGTGGTTTGCAGCATATTCTTCTGCCAGATAACAAGCCTGCAACAGGTTTGTGGGGCGAAACTTTTAGCATGCACATTCTGTATATCTGTGTGGTGGTTATTTAGATGCCAAACATCCGTCCCGGTGGTCTCGTGGTTATAGTGCTCGACTGGTGACCCGAAAGTTGCGGGATTGAATCCATGCCGCGGTGGCTGCATTTCGATGGAGGCGAAATGCTAGACGCCCTAGTACTTAGTATTAGGTGCACATTAAAGAACACCAGATGGTCAAAATTTCCGGAGCCCTCCACTACGGCATCCCTCATAATCATATCGTCATTTTTGGACGTAAAACCCCAACAATTATTTTCATATTAGCTGCCAAACAAACAATTGTTGGACCCTGTGCTCTGTGTTGTGACAGTGAAAACACATTTTCATTCAAACTCGGTATCGTACATTTGCATAAAGCCCCAGTATCTATATGTGAAGAGACGAGTTGTGCAATTGACTTTTGTTGTTTTTAGGAATGTTGTACATTCTGCTCACCTCATGAGTAAATGTAGTGCAACGAATTTGAAACATTGAAGGCAAACTTTTAAAAACTTTAACATTAAAGAAAAGGGCATTGTTGTTTGTGTATTCCTCATTTTTGCTCTCAAAATGTGATTGTAGTGTATAGCTGCATTTCGCTGGAATTTAGCAACCCAGACATGCCTGCCTACTCATTTTATGCACACATTGTCTGAAATCATTATCTGTTATCATAGTAATCCAACAACAATGAAAAGGAGCAAGATGCTGACAGAAATCTATTCCTGTATTCATCTGTTCATGCTCTTCACACGGGCTGTCATCCAGTCACAGCTTTTCAATATAGTCGCTGTTAGCATCATGTTTTGAAGCATTCTTGTTGTAGAGCCAGTGAATGCCAGCTTGAAAATTGTATTGTAGACCTCTCAACCACTATGAGACAACTGAGACAGCCACTATGAGATCTGGCTAACATAGTGAATGATTTTAATTAACACTGAAACCATATTGTCCTCTTTTTTTCTTTGTTCTTGCGCACCGAAAAGTGGCTTAAACGAAACAAGTACTTCTCCAACGCGGAAAAGAGTAAAAAAAATGCTTGGATTTCTCCTTTATGCATCTATAAGGCACATTTGTAAACTTAAGCCAAGCTGTTCTCTAATGTAATACAGCTAAGTGTGAATATTTTAACAATATTTAATGCTAAAAAAGTATCCAACAAGCAGTGCATGTTAATGGCGTACTGTAGTTCTGAGCTCACCGTGGCCACGTCACAGAAATGAGACCAGCTGTGTAATGCAAATGCCAAGAACATGGAATCGGGACAACAATGGCATATGTTTATTATTCTCGTCACATTAAGTTTTGTAAGAAAAAGCCCACACACATTGAATATGTATTTGGATGTTTTTTTACTACGTTTTATGCCCACTTGGTGTTTTTTTTTATTTGACACTAGCTTAACAATAATCAAGATGTGTATTTTTTTTTTAGTTTTGCAAGGCTAGTATGTCTATATTTCTCTTGCTTCAGAAGAAAAAGTGATCTATGGTTCACTAGGCCATCGAACCTTTTTCGCAAGTTAAATACAAATTGTAGACAAATATCTGGTAAATAAACGAGATAATGGCTATTGTTTAAATGTGTTTATTGGAAACGCTAAAAATGAGAGCTCACGAAAGTTTCATGAAGTGAATTGGGGAACCTGTTCAAGTTGGTATGTTCTGTAGGAAGATAGCTTGCATTTGGAGACAACCCATAGATTTTAAGTGCCACAAACCATTTATATAGTCCTGTTTTAATGCCTCTCTGTGTTGTCTTAGGTACTGACCAGGTAATGCTGCAGCATATGTCTATGCTGCCAATGTAACTTTCTTTTTTTTTTTCATGGGAGCATTTAGGAATAATTCTGTGAAAAACAGATTTAATGAATGAGTGTTTACTCATCTGTAAAGCTCTCACCCAAGTTCATCTTTGTTCTGTGTACAGTTCTTAGTGACTGCTTTAAGAGAATGTTTGGTGGGTGCATTGTCATTGTGGCACTTTTTCTGGCACTTTACACAGCCATCCGTGGGAGACAGTTGCCCAGGCTGCATGGCGGAAGTACCCTAATCCAATGAATCCTGCTGTGGTCGGCATTGATGTTGTAGACAGACAGGTACACAACGGTGTCCTCAAGAGTCACCGCCTTATCAGCACAGCGTGGGGATTTCCTGCGTGGGCACAGAGGGTGAGCTGTTTTGTTGTGTCTACATTTGCTTTTAGTGTCTGTAGGTGTGCAAGAATGAAGTCTGACAATGCACATTCGTAAATATTGGGCATGTATTGTGACAAAATAGCCATTGTTTATTCCTGCGCTTTGACTGGCCTGTCACTCTATTTTGCTTGTTTCATGTTTTTCTTTCAATTAGATTAACTGAAACTATAATAACTGACACATTTGTTGTTTCTTCCTCACATTTATGGCTTGGTTCAATAACATATTTCAAACCTATATGGGGCTTTAGATGCTGTTGATGTGCACTTTTTTTTTTGGTCCTTGCACAAATGATGAGAAGCACATATTGTAAGCCTCCAGCATTTCACATTTTTCTCAACCTTTGCATTATATAAAACCTTTCTTCCCATGTGTTATGATGTAAATAATGCAATGAAAACTACTCATTGGTATGATTTTATGTTGGCTCTTATGTGAATGGACGAGTCAACATTATGCCTACTGTGATAAAAGCTGAAGACAGTGGAAACTAAAGTGTGTGCTTTACTTAGACCTAAATTGGTGCGTTTCATTCTGTGAGCTGTGTGCATCACTTTTCTTTGCATGCCACTGCACATCGTAAGCTAGTACTTGCCACGGTGACTTGGTGGCAGTGGCATGTTGCTGATGAGCGAAACCTTTAGAGCACATTAGTAAACCCAGCTATACTCCATCTCACCACTACCGTTCAGCACTACCAACGCTACTGGGTGTAAGTAAGCCACATGCATGCGCAGCAAAACATAGTTCCAGATATAATTACCTTACAATTCACTGGATTGAGACATTTGCACTTGTTTAGCAGATGCCTCTTCACATCAATGTGACATGTTTATTTTTCATCACATTTATGTCGTATTTCTTTAATTGTTGTATCAGTAACCGCCCGTAACTGTGGTTGCAAATCAACATGGCAGCGCCCATGCAGACGCGACTGCCCGCTTCGATCTGAACTTGCACTTGCTACTCGCCCACAGCGATGACAGCAACAAATGAATGGTGAAATGAACCATTGCTTTGTGCCATTTCACGATAACGACAAAGCATCAGGTACATTTTGTCGTTATTGGCGATATCACCTGTCTGTTTACACATGCCTGCTAAGCCTAACGCACCGAGAATTTGATAGTGGTTCATGAAAATAGTGCACTATATTCACGAACACACTGCTCTTGAAGCGTCAGGACATAAATATGAACCAAATAAAAGTGTAGGTATTGAACTTAAGGCCACACAAGGCACGACGACTACGTGATAAAATCGAGGTGGAGGGCACCAACATCGATGGGTGCAGCCATGTTCTTTCTTTTTTTTCGGCGCTGCCGTCTGCTTGCTTTGCCCAACGCACACGCGCAGACACCAGGGGGACGCTAAGCAGACGATGCGGTCCGGATGAGTACATTGTGACTGATTTTCTCCCTATTGGCTAAGGGGCCTTGTAGCCTCCGCAGTGTTGAACGGAACTTCTGAGATGGAGTATAGTCGAAATTCATTCGGTTTCCTCCACTATGGAATATAGCCTCATGGTTTGCTTTAGTACGTTGAACCCTACTATTGCACTTTTTAAAAAAACAATTATGAGGAATGCTTAGGACTTATGAAGATAGAAGCCTGGTTGAACCTTTTGTTAATCTGGTGTTAAAGCAGCTGCCTCTATCTCTGCTAATTTGGCATTCCCAGAATGCCTGCATCATAACATTAGGACCACATGTTGCTCTCATCGGCCTACTGCCGCAGCTTCATCCATAGCGGCTTCCTCCCGACAGTGGTTACATGCTAAACTTCGAGCTGGTCTAGCCTCTTTTGCCGTGGTTTACTTTCTTGGTCTCCCCCTCCCGCCACTAGGGCCTGGTCATGTGATATTTGTGCTTTCTAATTTTTTTTTTTTCTCATGCACTCGCTTGCTTTTTCATTTTTTTTACTCACATGAGCACCACAAAGACGAAAACATTCAGCTCGTGCACTTGTGTGATATATTCTGTAGCTCACAAAACAACCTTGAGAAAGATACATCAAAAGCTTTCGCCTTAAATATATTTTTGTGCTAGTGGTGATCTCTACTGATCTTGGTGGCCACTTTGCAGTAAGATGCAGCAGGGCACTTTTTGAAGTCATCCTGTTTGTTACTCTACTCCATAGAGTAACATAGAGTAGATGTTTAATTTAGTAATATACTGAAATTAAAACAAATTTTTTTCGTCACAGTTCCTGAATATTTAGCAGTGTAGTTTCACAAGACATTTCAGCCTAACATTATGCAACTTATTATGGCATGTGGGCAGATTCTGGGTGCCGACCGAACCTGCTATGCTAGCGAGCACTCTGTGGTGGACCCTGCACGGCGTACCATGACTATGCTGTCAAGAAATGTGAGTTCACTCTTAATTGTTTCTTCTCTCTGAACCTACTTTACGGGGTCATTGTTACTTAGGCTAAGGCCAAAGTTTGCATAGATGATTATTGAGTTGGTGCCAGGGTGTTGTTGAACAAAAAAAAAGGCAAGTTGGAATCTTATTATGGACATCCTTTTGTAATGAGAACGAATTTGAATTTTTTTTTTAGGTGTGAATAAATAGGTGGCATTGAATAGTTGTGGATGGCTGGTATCTTACCTCTTGTCTGGGTTATAGTATGTGTTTATTTGATGTGCAGTTGTCCTAGCACTATATTCCTTTGATAAGTATTTTCCTGTTGTGACAAATTGATTCTAAGTTTCTATTATAAATTGCTTTTCTTCATACAGTATGTGCACAGTGTCTTACAAGAGCCATTTTATTTGGACCTCATTTTCTTTCATATTGTTTGTTTTTGTTATATATATATATATATATATATATATATATATATATATAATAGTGTTTCCTTACCTGTACTGAACGTTCATAGTTTTCTTGAGAATGAGAGGATTAAAAAAAATATATAGAGGTCTCTTTACAGAAGCATTTGGCCTCTAACCACTGCCTATATTTCACTGGCCTGGAAGGTAGGCTCTGGTTAGAGGCTTTGCTTCTTTCTACCAGCACTTTTTTTTTACAGTGTCTGTCTTTATTGTGAAGTGATTACAGCTACTATTGGTACTCTTAATTTGCCTTCATACAATTTTCACTGTGGTGTGATGCTTTCTTTCCAAGGAAAACATGTGGGTTAAAATTGTAGGGGGACTACTTTCATATTAGAGGTTAATGCCTTCTTCTTCTTTTTTTGCTTTTACTGCAACAGCGGTTGAGTGTGCTTTATACTGGGTTAGTTTTTCTGTACATCTATAAGTCCCGTTACAAAGACTTGTCATGATTATGTTTCATTTGTCATTACGCCACCAAGTTATCCCTAGCCCAAGCATCCGCTGATTGATTGATTAGTGGGGTTTTGTGGCGCAAGGGCCATGGGTGGCCAAAGAGTCTTTGATGTGATAAACCGTCCGCATAGGGAAAAATAAAACTGTGCTCAACTGCTACCATAAGGAATCAGACCCATGCCACGGCAGTAATGTGTACTGGTACGAGTTGGGTGTGCTAATAACTAAGCTATTATGCAACATCAGTGCTATTACTGGAAGGTTTTCTATTCTACACAGACTATGAGAACAGCAGCATGTGTGCATGTACTTCAGAGGCCAAAGCTAGGAATATTGATGTGATGATATACAGCAAAACCCACATTATATGATCACGGCAGGCATGAATTTCGATGTGAAATGACTTCGTAATATTGCCTGGCCGAAATGTACTGCTTACTATGCAGAAAAGATTGGCTGTTCCGAACAGTTTTTTGCACTGTAGCGGATCATACGAATGCGTGAGCAACAGCGGCGAAGGTGGCAGCTGAGCCGTGGAGAACCATTCTCGGCGCGCATGAAGTGTGGAAGCTACCAAGCATGGGAGAGAGAGCCAGCCTTCGACAGCCTTACCTTTTGGCTCATTGGCAGGCACACCGTTACTGTTTTTTTTTTTTTAATATGCAACACTTGCCGTCTCGCCTCGCTGCCGCCAAGCATGGCTCTCTCTGCCTTTTGCGGAGTTCAGTAGTTAATGCGTGCGTTTTCATGTTCGCTTCATGTTACACGGTTTTCTCGTCTTTGGAGTTTGATCTGTTCCTCGCCAACATGACGCAACAGCGAAAGCCTAAGTCATTGCAGAAGTTTGACATTCTTTGTAAGTTGGATGAAGATCCAAAAAGAAAATGAACTGCCCTCACCAAGGAGTTAGGTTTTGCACCTTCCACTCTGCACAATTGTCGGTCAGCATGACTAGATAACACGCAATGCTAAAGAAGCAAAAACTGCACATCGTGTGCAGCTCAAGGAAGTTCTGTTAATGGGGTTTAGAGAAGTGATGGCGGTGGGAGTGCACATCATAGTTGGAATTGAAAATAGGGGTGAGCTGGGAGTTACTACTTGCACCGCGGACAATTCTGTCAATGCCATCTGCAACCGCGGGACCTGCAGTTTGCGTGCTGTGGAAGACATTGCCGAAGACCTTTCGACATCATAGCTTGATGCTTTGGTCAGCAAAGAAGAAGACTGTGCACTGCAGCAGCGACGGCCGAAACGCAATATTTGCTTCATGTGCTGAGCCGTGCGAAGACATCGAGGTCACAGTGAGGTCACATGTTCGCATTTTTACGAACCAGAAGGCAGTTGTTTCAAAAAAAAAGAAAATGCGGACGGATATTAAAGTTTTTGTGCCATGAATAAATTCATTTTTTCTTGTCTTTGTGTACTTTCTGATGATACGGTTTTTGGGTAATGCAAATAGTATTTCACCTGACCCTGCAAAATTTGTATCCCCAAGATTTTGCTGTATGTTGAATACATATAAATCGTTGTACTCGCGAAAACAGCATCGACAGTACCGAAGAGGTGACTTGACGATGTGAATGATATACCTGGAACATAGCAAATATTAAAAATAGAGGATGCTCCAAAAATCACACATTTGATGGAAAGCAACAAAGAAAGCATTTGATGTCACTATCGAAAATGACATTATATCGATTTTGCCACATAGTTTGTTACATAGTAGCTCACAAGATTTAGAACCACCAAGTGTCCGACACAGCGGTACTGCCCCTGTACAGAGATAAAAGAAAAAGAAAAATTGTGGCTCATGTTTTGTACATGGCACCATGTGATGTCACTTACAGGCATAAGTTGTGTAAGAAGATATGGCTTCAGAGTTTATTTGGCTTTGGAGGGCACAAAATTATCGCATTCAATCTTTTTTATTCTTGCTTTCAGCTGGATGAGTTCAGCATGCACAGGAAATAACTGATTGTGACATTCGCGGACGAATTCGACCAGGACCTTCTCCATTGTTGGGTAACAGTTGTAGGCCCATGGAGTGCTTCCTCTGTTAGTGGTTTGAAAGGTGCTATCGCAAGCTTCCTTCAGCCTGGACTTGTTGATTTGCATAGTTGAAGATGTTGTGCTGCACTTGGATTTCCTCTCACTTCAGACAACATGATTCTCTCTTACTGAAATGAAGCAATATACTGAGCTCTCTTCTCATTGCACCGGCTCCGTATTGTGCACAAGGCAGGCGTGAAAGCAATTGATGGAAACAGGCTTGATGAAACTCAAGGAAGAGCAAAGCTGTTCTGGATGGGTTTTACCAGAGAACAACTATGGTTTCATATGTCTGGTGTGACGGAATCCTGCAGTGTGCACGGGAAACAGTGGCACGCATTATGTAGCTGGGTGTACATATTCCTGTGCAGCCATTTCTGGGAGTGTTGCTGTGGTTGGTGACCTGCTGACAACGCATGTTACCATGTACCCACCTTAGCTGAGGCTGCATTCACCTATCTTTGAGGCATAAATTTGGCCTGTAGATTCTGTGTAGTGGCTGTGTGAGCTGCATAACTGAGGCCCATTAAAATGCACAAGCCATCTCTGCTATTATAGCACTGCATGGCTTCCGTAGCACACTGGTCTGCTTCGTCCACACGGCATGTGTCTTAAGCCGTGTCCAATTATCATAACATAATTAGCATACAGGGACTGTGCCTTGCATGGATGATCAGAAATCCCTAAGCGCACAGCTGACAAAAGATCAGGGTCTTGAAATAACACTTCCACAGTGAACATGTTGAATGGACAGGGTTCGCATGCCAATGACAGTATGATGAGGTCATAAGAGATACTCCAATTTCCTTATGTCCAGGCAAGCATTGCGGGTTTACCCACCTGACATCGTCATTAACATGAAATTCGATCTTGGATGAACATGGTACTGCCAGTGGTTGAATGCACAAAGCTTGACTATAAGTTTTGTGATTGGTCGGCCACCTTCACTAATAAAAAGTAATAATATGGCTACTGTGGCGATTAGGTGGCACCTGTTATTACACGCAGCACTCTGTAAGAACTTAAAGGGGTCATGAAGCACCCCTTGGGCTTGTTGAAAAAACACATCCTGCGGAAAGCTGACATGGCTATGAACTGCTCTGCCAAATACTATAGTCGTGCGCGCCGCGTAAAGGCCACAAGCGGAGCAGCGAAGTTGCCGTTTCCCCAGGCGCCCTCTTTTCAAACAGAGGCCGGTTCTCACTCTCGTCGGTGGGCGGGGTGTCTGGCAGTTTACGTCGCAAGAGACATAGCATGCTTATTGGCCGATAGCCGACGTAAATCGAGAGCGGCAGTTCGGATCAGATGCGCTTCTTGCCGCGGGGTGCCGCCACTTGCCGGCGCCGCACTCCTCAGTACACGGTAGCCGCACTCGCGCGAGCGAATCACAGCGGGAGAGCGATCGCGTTTCATGACGCGCGCTGACGTAACTTCTTTCCCCCATGCCATCCCTCCCTGTCTAGCTTCCAGTGCGCTCGTCGGCACGAGAAAAGAGAAAGCGCTGGGAGCGTGCGCCAAACCCCCGTAACTCCGCTGATCTTGACGGATTCGAGAAATTTTTGCGGCAATCGATTCGGGAGGCAGTAAACTCCGATACTGAGGTCATTACATCATTACTTGGAAAAGTGGTTCATGACCCCTTTAAGGGAAATGCTTCCCGGCTGGAGTCCAGGTGTTAACATTTTCCAGGGGTGTGAGAATATCAAATTTTCAACTTTGTAGCTCATTTGAATAATGGAAGCAAAGTGCGAATCAAATCAAATACACTCAAACCTTGATATAACGAAGCCGGATATAACGAATTATCGGTTATAACGAAGTAAATGAAGAATAGTCTTGTCATAGATACAGTGTTACAAATAAACGTTTATAACGAATTTTCGGATATAACGAAGTTATTCTCATGGCAGATGTGACTTTGTTATAATGAGGTTTGGGTGTATTTTTGAACATTATGAGTATACCACTACTTAATTTAGCAAAAAAAAAATTTTTCACCAACCAAAGATGAAAAAGCAAGCTTGTTTTACAAGAAATAATGTGCAAGAAACCTTTGCATTGTCCAACGCTAATGCGTGACAGTACCACATCTGCAGTTATTTAATGTCATGAAGGAAGGGTAGCTGCTCTGTATGTTAGAGAAGCAGCGACACCATTGTGCATGTCACATTTCCTCAGGCAACGAAACCAGCTGCTCCCTGGACACTAGTGTTGGTGTGTTTTAGCTTGTCCTAGTTTAATCCTCTAAGCATGCTTTCTCACTTTCGAGGTGCAATGACAGCTGATCGGCATGATGTTCAGTTCAGGAGCTTCATCGTAGGTTAGCCCAGAATAATGCTGGTTTTCTTTATATGTAGGCATTTCTTTTTCATTTCCCAATAGCTGCCTATTTGTTTTGGTGGTTTTCTTCAATACTATAACTTCAGCACTCTGTGCAGTAACGTGCATGGCCTCATGTGGCATTGCCATGCTCACCGCAGTGATGCTTGAGCACTGGTACAGTGTTTGCAAAAGTGCACTAAGGGGGGGATGTGGCAGCTCAAACCAATTTGTCTATTTTGCACAAAATTTCGTGGTGTTTAGCACAGGTATAAAATTCCTTATGCTAATTTCAAATTACTTGTTATAGTTCTGGAGTGACAGCATTTAGAACCTCCAGTGATTCATATCAAAATAATTTGTAAGGCTAATTTCACTAGATTTTTTGGGCTATGTTCCAAAGGCCTCTTCTGTGCCGTAAAGTTACTGCATTATTTTTTTGTCCCCACTGTGCACAAGAAAAGAATGTGAGAAGTATTGCATGTACATTAGCATGCAAGCCAGTTTCGAAAATTGTTGTTGCATATCGGGCTGATATGCAACAAACAGAATCCTTCTATCATGATTTCATGGGGAATAAGAGAGATGCATAAAGGAAACCACAAAAGAACATAAGCTGAAAAAACTGGCTCCTAAGTTAACTCTGTCAAGTTAGCTTGAAAAAAATGTTCATAATGCTCAAAATTCACATGGACCAGTAGTCATTCATCACTGGGGTTTATTTTGTTTTGAATACAGTGTCATTTCAGCCATTTTGGTTGCACTATCAGCTTTCAGCATTACCAAGCACAGCTTCATGTACGCCTGATTTTTTCTGCCAGCTGCTTGTTGACATAACTTTATCTGCCCGTGAAGTGCTCGGCTGTGGACTCCGATATGCTGACTCTTGAATATCTAGCTGCAGTTACAAGGAGTCGGCGTGTGATGTTTTTGGTTTTACATTTTGATGCGCCAACGATGCGTGAAGTTTGTAGCTGCAGTTCCGAACATTCAGTGCACAATGTGCTTCTTTGTGCAGTTCGAGGTGTCGATCTATGAAATGTTTAGCTGCAGGTTCGAGGAGTCCATGTCGTGTACGATGTTCTTGACCACTGTGGAGATAGGCTTGCGAGACGCTTACCTTACGAGGCGACCGGCAAGGGACGCGACGTTCTCCACTGCCGCAGCGAACAAAGACGCTACGACCAGCTTCGTCGACTCTCCAGCACGGCGCAGAAAAGGCACTCGAGGCAGGATGTCAACAAACACAGGTTTATTAACCCAGGATACAGCACAGTGCAACAATCACGGGTTTGCGGGCCGTCAGGGTAACTCCGCAAGACCGATTGAGTACGCTTGCCGGCGGCGCTTACGACCATCACACAAAGGGCAGCAGTCGAGCGCACGGATGAGAAGCCGCCTGCTCGAGCAGCGCGTCAACCTCTCGTGCCGGCCTGAGTGCATCTCCCGCGAGCAAGCCCGCGCCAGACAGAAGCGAGCTCATGGGGGAAGGGGGTTGTCACTGGCGGCCAATGAGGACAGACGTTGCGCAGTGACGTAAGCTAGCTTGGTGGCGTGAGCATGTTCGGATGCGTGGCTCGTGCGGGGAAGACCAACGCATGGCTCGCACCTAGCAAAAAGGCCTGGCGGTGTAGCCACGGTAGGCATGTCGCCGGCGGTTCCCGGCGCTCGAGCCGCGCGGGGCCAGCACACGCGTTAGCTGGGGAACGAGGCGCCAAAAAGGAGGATGCGCTCGATTCCCACACCACGCAGGTCGATGAAGTCTACTGTATCTTGCCTTGCCATGGAAATTTGGTCATAAATTTATGCTGTACACATTATTTGGGGGCCATATTGTGACTGCATATCATTGTGTCGTTTTAAGATGGTTGGTGTAAGTAAACATTTCGATAATATGCGCATGTGATCGCTTTTGCATATCTAGCAATGGTCGTTGAATACACATTTAAATAGATGCATATATGCCATATGTAGGTGCATTATAGGCTGTTTAAAATGCTCCTTTGTTTTATTCTTGCAGCTGACCTTCTGTAATGAGATTTCCATTGTGGAGAAACTTACTTACACAGAACACCCTCAGCAGAAGGGCAGGTGAGTACCCAGTTTGGCTGCATACCACACTGAAAAGTAGGCACTGTTTTGTTCTTGGGATTCTTGGGAGACTCAGAAAAAACGAAAGAGACAAGTACAATTTGCCTTGATAGAATAAAGAACTTATTCTCCTGGCAGTTCCTTTTCTTCTGGGATCTAGATTTGCTGTCTTTAAGATCACTTCTGCATATGCATCAATTGCATGCTAATTCAAGGGTTGTTACCTTGACAATAATGGTCTACACAAAGTTGCTGAAGAAAGACTGCAAGGTGGTCTTTGAGGTTGGGATATTTCCAATTGTTGGCCTGTAGAAACTCTTCCTAGTCGACACGCAGCTGAAGATCTCCTTTCTTTTGTTTTTGTTGCTCATGGTCGCAGTCCTCCAGCACACAAAAAAGGCGCGACGCAGCTATCTTCAGGTTGTGAAATAACTTTCCTTTGACATGAGCTCCTGTACTGAAAGCAGTGCATCGCCATTTGCCCTTCATTGGGAACCGATATGATGCATACACGTTGCAAACGAGCACAAAATAAACCCTAGTCAATGGCACTGACACTCTCTGACCTCTCCCTCTCTCTCTCTGACCTCTCTGAGGAGATATGGTTGCCAACACCATGAATGGGGTTTTTGTTTTGGACTTAATTCTAACAAACAGGCACATTTTGGACTGGTTTTATTGGAAGCAAGGCGCCCGTTAGACTTGAATAAATGCGGTAAAACGGCCTTTCCTTGCAATCCTGTACAATCGGAGTTGCAGATCACAAGGTTGTGATTTAAGCAACTTTCACATGATATTTAAGCATAGTTATGCTGGAGAGACTTTGTACTCAAGTAAAGAAACCTATGGACATTTTCACTCCCATCTTCGGTTTAGTGGTGCACGTCCGGTGGAGGGCGGGGTCTTCCCACTATTCCGCAATCCATTTTGGCTGGCTTGGAACACAGCAAACATGTAAATGCCTATTGCTAGGCAGAATCATAGAAGCAGATGTATGCTGCGATATGTGAAGAGGGACAGGAATGGTATATCTCTCGACTATTTCAACGAATACTATTGAGACCATTTAGTTTATAAATGTACGTTTAACCCTGCCAAAGGTGCTTATTGTTTCACCAAATCCACTATTTATTTCTGCCAAAATCTATGCTAAAAATCTTCGAGTAATCTGTGAGCATTTTGTAATTGTGTGTTCAGCTGACAGGCAATACACTGACGTTTTCCTAGCTGAAACAGTTTTTAGCTGCTCTCTTAAAGGGACAGACAACCACACAGAACACAAATTGATATAGCTTTGCTAATATAAAGATTGTCTATTGTATTGGCTAAAACAAACCCTGTTTTTCTCTTTAAACACGGATTTATATTTTTATTTCTCCACTAAAGTCGGTAAAAATTACTTTTGGCACCCCATGCGGCAAAAAAGTTAGGATGCATATGATCCCCATCACGGGACCTTTAACTGGTGTACATGCTTAATTGTATCTATATTAGTGTTGAAATGCAGTACACTTTTTTATTGTAATCTTTTCTAACCTAAAACGTGCAGATATGCCTTCATTTATACTGAGCAGAACAGTGGCGCGGTCTTCGCTTGACGTATGATTTGATGCTCATGAACGGCAGCATGAAAGTTGTTAGCTGAGGGCCTAGTGGCACCTGCCGAGTTGGAGAAGTATCAGGAGCGTCTGACTCGTGAGCATAGGTCGGCAAACTCACTCATGAGTCGACTCACTCAGACTCACTCAGACTCAGATCGAGCCCTGAGTCTGATTCTGAGTGAGGTCGAGTGGGTAATATTTTGGTGAGTTTGAGTCCGAGTGATTCCGGCTGAGAAAAATTTCAGTGAGTCTGAGTCCGAGTGAGTCCGGTGGAGAAAAAATTTGGTGAGTCTGAGTCCAAGTGAGCTCTCATGGCAAAATATATTTCATGAGTGAGTCTGAGTGAGCACCACACTTTTTTGCCGACCTATCGTTATTTCTACACAACTTCACCATTACTATCAGCCCTATGTCGGCTCACGTTTGTACTCCCGCCGACTCACACATACTTCAAAGCACTAGCGTTGATACACCAGATCTATATTTATCAATCAAAGGCGTGAGTTACGTATTGGGGGGCGGCAAGTTCACCTCCCCCCGCAATCTCTTTCACAGAAAATTCTTGATAAAAATATATCTGGAAGTTACCTCTTTCAAAAAAATGTCCTTACTGGATTGCAACCACTGATAACTTATATTTGAAGGTACGAGGTCAAAAGGTGGTGCCAAGTAGAGCATCAATTACGCCAGATATTGGTGTTTAAGAGCATTGACACCATGGTCAAGAAAGGCAATTATACGCTAACCGACTCATGAGTCGACTCACTCAGACTCACTCAGACTCAGATAGAGCCGTGAGTCTGAGTCTGAGTGAGTTCGTGTGAGTAATATTTTGGTGAGTTTGAGTCCGAGTGAGTCCGGCTGAGAAAAATTTCAGTGAGTCTGAGTCCGAGTGAGTCCGGTGGAGAAAAAATTTGGTGAGTCTGAGTACGAGTGAGCTCTCAGGGCAAAATATATTTCATGAGTGAGTCTGAGTGAGCTCCACACTTTTTGCCGACCTATGCTTCGTGAGGCGGTAAAGGGACTTCAGGTAACGACGAGCGTTCGGAAAACATACTCTACCTGCTTTTTATATATTCAAAAACGGTTGAAAATGTCAAAATGAAGTTTCACTCACTCCTGTGAAAGCAGGACCTTGAGCATAATGAACAGTTTTCGAAGAGGGCTACTGGCATCGCTATTGCTTCTCAGCATTGCTCGAGGAAGGACTCGAACTTTTTTAGTGGCTTCTCAGGTCGAAAAATTCTGTTTACAAAATATCCACACGCTTTTGGAATCAACTGCTGCAGGTTTAATCACTACCGAGGGGGAGCTTTTTGTTGCACCGTAAAAAACTGGGCCAAGAAAAATCGGTTGTCAGTCTCTTCAATGCTCCAAAGCACTGTCTTCCGGTTTAGATGGGCTGCTGCACCGCCTTGCTCAACGATATAAGTCGTCACTATTGGTATTTGACATTCTGGGTGAAGTACACAGTGAAGTGACCATTCCCACATCTGCTTGAATTACTCGATATTCTCATTTGCCACAACTTGTTACATTTCGCAACTCACGTGTCACTCACATTTTTGTCATGGTGATTCAATGGCAGGCTCATTGCAATGACAGAAGCTTAGCACGGTGAGCAGTCCTTTGAAGCTCTTGCTAGAATTTAACAGTCGAGTGATGTTTCTAGCTGCGCGATACAACATTCTGCTAAGGTTGTGCGTGTACTGCGTTCTGAGCTTCTGTGTTCATAAAAATGACAGCGCGGACAGGAAACTTGTATCGTGAGCGGCGCCTAGTGTTACTAGTAGCACCCACTGTGTGCAGAATGTTGTATCTCAAGCTTGTGAGAGCACAAACAAAGCAAGTGTAGGGATTGTAAAGGGGAACGTAAGTTTCAAAATTTCTGGTAAATTGACCTTTTTTTTCTTTCAGCACGTTAATGACACAGGAAGCAGTCATCACAATCAGAGGAGTGCCTTTGAGCAGCTACTTGGAGGACTTTGTAGCCAAAGCAATCTCTTCAAATGCTGGGAAGGTAACAAATTGTTTTTCTCATACGTTCAACTTCTCTCTCGTTGCTCTTGAGCAACTTTGGCATTTACAGCTTTCGTGTGCGTAGGAGAGTTATCATTGAAATTGTAAAAGGCCCTGAGCATGCCGTGTATTCCAGTCTGTAAGACGTGGCCCTTATCCTACATTTTTGTCTGTGCATCTTATGCAAAATGAACATGCTAGCGTGACCAATACAGTAAAACCTCATTAATTCAAAGTCACTGGGACTGGGAAAAATCTTCGAATTAAACGGGTTTTCAAATGAACCAAACATACAAAAAGAGGTATGCAAGGAACTTTGCATTACTGAAAGTAATCAGAGGTGGTTGTTTGATGTGCCTGCTAGTTTGCGGCTCCAAGGGATACGTTTTCCAGCAATACCCGGGGTCCCAATTTTGCCGCCAGACCGGGAAAACGGCGGCCCTCACTGCTGCTTACGCAAGAAATAAAGGAAAAAGAAAATGGCCTCGGGGTCAACTGAAATGCGTGCCTGCGGGAAAGAAGACTTACTTCACTGCAACACAATGGTGACATGCCGGCAGCATGTTACCTGCTGCTCGCAGCGTCAGCGTGTCATGATGCGACGATTTACCCGTTCTTTCTTGTAAAATAAAGAATTTAATAATGACCAGTGTGATGGAATTCACGATGTGTTCTGGGTGGAAAACAGGATCATTGAAGTCTTCAAACTGGGTTTTCGAAGTAGGCATTGCAGGCAAGTACTCCGCCAGCAGTGCAAGCGCGCAAATTGCCGGAGCAACCTGCCATTTGGAGGTTCGCATACACCGCGAAATTCTGTCAGACCATCCTTTATGAATTCTTTATTTTCCCAGAAAGAATGGGTAAATCATGACGCTCTGATGTTGCGAGAAGCATGCGTCATGCTGCCCACGTGTCACCGCTGTGTTGCAGTGAAGCACATCTCTTCCGCAGGTGCACATTTCAGCTGACCACGATACCGGTTTTTTTTTGTTTTTTTTTTTGCGCTGGCAGCAGCGAGGCTGGTGTGCTTCACCTGTCAGTCATTAGTATTGCTACACTGCATTGCCTTGTAGCTCCTAAGGACCATCGTTTCTGCGGATTTGCGGCGGGCTGGGGAATTGGCACATGGCACCCAACGTTTTCGAGTTAACCGGGCTGGTACTGACTGCTCCTTCTAATTATCCACTCAAGTTTGCATTGCAAAATACGGGACCGCAGAAATCCTTTGAATTAAGTGGGATTTCGAAATAACCGAGTTCAAATTAATTAGGTTTTACTTATATGCATATTTTTTCTCAAGTGCAATAAACCTTGCACAACAGCATCCTGGACAC
Organism: Rhipicephalus sanguineus; assembly: GCF_013339695.2. NCBI lineage: Eukaryota > Metazoa > Arthropoda > Arachnida > Ixodida > Ixodidae > Rhipicephalus > Rhipicephalus sanguineus. The sequence continues at coordinate 227,022,519 of NC_051176.1, read as the reverse complement.
TTTTAAGCTCCAGGCCAGACCTCTACTCATCATTGGAGTTTGTACCGATACACTAGAACCCACTTATAACAATATTCTAGTGCCATGGAAATTGTATTGTCATGACTGGGTTCCACGGGGAAAAGATGGGAGTGGAGATGGAACCTTGTCAGTGCTTCCATCATTGTAATGTTGGCAATGTGGCTGATGCCCCTCCCCTCCTTTGCCCGACTGTGTATTGTCCTGCTGCTTCCACGGGGAAAAGATGGGAGTGGAGATGGAACCTTGTCAGTGCTTCCATCATTTTAATGGCGGCAATGTGGCTGATGCCCCTCCCCTCCTTTGCCCGACTGCGAAAGCTCATTGAAGTTGAAAAGTGGACCTACCTCATTTCATGCGGGACACTGGACGCACAGCTTTGCCTACTATGCTTCATTGCCTCTTGTGTCTAATCTGCACACTTCTGTCACGTGTGGTAGGGGTCTTTTCTAGGCTTGTGCGAATATGCGAGCGCTTCAAATATTCGAACGAATACAGTATGACAATATTCGAATTCACTTCGAAACGAATTTAAGTTATTCAAAATTTCGAAGTATTCGACATGAATGGACATATATAAACCCCCTGTAAAGGTGGTTTCACTGCAGTGGAGGGGTGCTATATACACCTTTCCAGGGGAAATCCGCACTGCTGCGAAGTCCCACTTCAAGGTTAAATGAACAAGTTACCCTCACATCGATTCATAATTTTATTGCGATAGCAATTATATGGACAATCTCGGCTGGATTTTGCCGTCGCCGCCGCCGCCGTCATGCACCGTATGTATAAGTATGTATATATATATAAAAGCTCCAAAGAAAAATTATTCAGAAAAATGCTTCCGAAGCGCGGAATCGAACCAGGGACCTCCTGCTCCACAGCGAGTGGCGCTATCCACTACGCCACGAAATGCAGATCCTCCATGTAGCTAACAGCGAGCATTATATACACACCCTTTACCTCTGGACGGACTCAGAGACGGCAGGCGATAATAAGCGTTTCTTCATTACCAGCGAGATAGCGCTAGGAGCGCGACAGGCGCATTTAAAAGTAATCGGCGAGCTCGCTCGCTTCTTCTTATATTTGCGCAGGGAGAACCTTGTCCTTCCGCTGTCTGCTCGCGCGGTTTTCTCGTGGTGAGGAGAAGAGGGATGTTTCAAGCTTTCACCGTGATGTCTCGCTCATGTTACGGAGCGTACGAAAGTAACTCGAGCTCAAGGGACGCCGCTAAGCGAACAAACAGAAGACGAGTGCGAACTATCAAGTGTCACAGCTCGACACTTGAAGCACGCTAGTTTCCTTCGCTGCTTCGGCTGCCTTTGCAACAGGAGCGCTGTTCAAACTGAGAGTATCCATTGGCGAGCCTCACTTCGTATAGCATTAATTTCTTGCTATCGCATTCATTGCTTCGCCCTTACGGCAAAACTGTGACTTTTTTAAAGTTTAAAAGCTTGTTATACTGGCTTATATGCTCTAAGTATAGTGAATTTTAAAACATAACTTATTTTACAGGTTATCACTTGTATTCTACCGAAAGTCAAATCCTGCTATTATTCAATGTTGCTTCCACTTCCCTTTGAACCAAAAAGAATGACATTTGCACATGCCTTGTTTCAATTTTAAAAAATGTTGTGCAGGTTAGTTGGGTCATGACATATATGCTCATTTTTCTTTATATGTGATATATACTATTTGAATTAGATTCGAAATTATTCGACCAAATCACTATTCGCTTCGAATTCACTTCGAACCTAAAATTTACTCTTTGCACGAGCCTAGTCTTTTCATATTCACTGCTGTAACGCTCACCCCTACGGCCTTTCTTTGAGCCAGCCGCAGATGGCCTGCAAGATAGTGCACAGGCTCGTTATCTTGCCTTCTACCATGCTCACGCCTGCATTCCCCCCACCCTCTTTACCGGACTTGTTTATTTCTCAATGGAAGACTAAACATCGCAGCTTCTAACACTGACAAAAGACAAGGAGAAAAGCCACATGGCCGTGAACGACTTCGACACAGTCAACAAAGACAAGCACAAGTGACTTAATCCATTGGCAGAACTGTGTGAAATGAGGAGCCAGCAAGCATTCTGGCAGCACTGTCAGTGCAGTTGGTGTGGTCAGTTGGCATTTTAGAGGGTGGCATGGCATAGAGCTTTGGGCACAGCCCATTATGTTCGGAGAGGTGAAGGGGTGATGGAAGAGAGGCATGGCAGGCCGCTGATGCGGCGAAGGTCAGACCATGCTCCCACAAGGGTTGCAGCAAGTAGCACCACCTTTTTCCTTAACCCTTTCAGCCTGGATTTTTATTTTTCAAGGACATTTTTGTGTTTGTTTTCAATATTTTGTTATGACCTCAGAAGGCCACAAACGATTGAGCCAGTGGTGCAATTATAATGACATGACAGACATGGACATGGTCATCAGGGCTCAGCGGTTGTGAAATGAGAAAATGGCATCTTTTTTGCTGCTATTCACTAGAGTACACAAAATGTGAACCACGTCTCATTTTTCAATGTGATACTCATTGAAACAGCTTCGGTACGTCGACCCGAAATTGCGCTTAGCCGCCTCAGCTGACCCGCCACGGCGTCACCGATGACTTCGGTCCAAGCTTCTTCTTCACTACGGCTCCCAGCTCCGCAAGCATGTCACCATTTTGGTGTCAAACGCAGTGGGGATCATTGAAGAAGTATTCCCCCAAGAATGGCGAGTTTTGGTTTCATTTCCGAGGTGCTAGGGGAAATGTTGTGTCATGGTGTCAATTGACACCGCCAGGGCCGAAAGGGTTAAGAACCACTCTCTCTGGAAAGCATGTTTGATTGCGCGAGCATGCTGTGGCCATTGGGGCAGTGGTTGAGGGTTCAGCAGCTCAAATTTCATTTCTTATTTTCAGTTGGATGCAAGTCCACAACAAACATGAAGCGGCAAGAAACTGTAAAAACGATGTCGTGATAAGAGAGTTACGGTGTTTAATGATCGACAATGTGGCGTCGACGCATTTTGTGCTTTTCTCCGCTACTCATACCTTGGTGGATCTCTCCTCCTCGCAGGGTACTTCTTTAATACCTGTGACACACGGGCATGTTTGAAAGGCCATTGAGTCGATGGCCATCGAAACGCTATAACTACATCAAACTTGATGGAGTTCTCGCGTTGCCACATGACAGTTTTCAACGGCCGTTGAGTGGTTCAGGTGTTTCTCGCAAAAATTTTGTGGCGCTGCTCATCTTATTTTCGTTTTCATGTCGTCGTAAGTGAACTAAAATAAATCCACTTAAAAGCACACATTTGTGCGCTGTTTTGTTCTAAAATATCAAAAAAATTGTTTATACATAATTATAAGTGCATTATTAGTTATAAGCAGAGTTGGTTATAAGTTTGTTGAACAGCGAAACTGTGGCTACGTTACAACCGCTCTACCCGTCCGGCCGCTTTTGCGGGTTTGCCACGTAGTTTTGCCTGGTTTTGCGGTTGCGTGTACTCATTTCGTTTCATTACGTGCTTGAGTGACCGCGAAACAGATGACAAGGCCGCTATGGTGTTCTACATGGCTGCGATCATGCAGCTTGATGCTGGGATCGAAGCGGCTTGTGGCAAAACAACTTGTGACAAAGTGATAACTTGAAAACTTCGAAAACAAAGTAAACACGAGGAAATGAAAAATAAAAAAAGCAGAGCGCACGAATGCAGAGAGCAAAAAAAAAAAAAAAGCCAGCAATCATTATGGCAGCGGGGACACAAATGTTGCTTGTAGGGTAGGGGGGTAAGGTGTACTTGCTGGCGATAACGAGCACAGCGAGTGTTATCGCGAGCATACACAATTCCTACATTCCAAATGACACAAATACTTAAGTAAATAAGTTATAACGCCCATGCACACTACTTTTAATGCATACTCGTTAAATTTTTCCTTTTCTAATCATGAGTACGAGCACACTGGGAACGAGAGGGCGTGGTGACGCTGTTTCTGCTTCCGCCGCTCGATGGCCGTCGAAGTTTCAATGGAGTCATGGAGTGCTCCGTCGACTCGATGAGCCACTGACTCAATAGCCTTCGAAACTGCCCGTGTGGCAGCGCGTGCATCCCTGTTGAGTCAATGGACCATCGGTTCAATGACCTTCGAAACGTCCGTGTGACACGGGTATTAGTCACGTAAACTCTATGTCACTACCAGCATCACATTTGCGCTTTTCTGCTTGTTTCAAAACACTGTGCACTTCTGTTACAACAGCTCTGTGCTTTTCGTTTGCACACTTGCTACTTTGCCCCCCCCCCCTCCATCTCATGCTTCACTGCCATGGTGCTGCCATGACTTACCGGTCAAAGACCGCAGGCCGCCACAACTGGCAGCGCAACCATCTGCTACAGTTGCTATTCGGGATAAAATAATGCTCTAGAATAAAGCAGTGGAAACGTTATATATTTTATGAAAATATATAATGTTTGCAATGTCAGATGTCTAGCCTCAGCGCGAGTTCTGGGACAAATTTTGTTCAGCTGCAGTAGTGTGTATACGGATAGCAACAAGGCATGGCAAACCGGCTCGGCTGTGCTTCTTGCATTCTAGCCGATGCTGCTGTGTACATCAGAATATTTCCTGTGTTTAAATTATTGTGAGGAGAAGGAAAAGCGGCAACTAACAGTGTCCTAATTGTGAGCATCAGTGGTTCATTCCGAAGTGCTGTCCGGATACAGCTTTTTCAAATTGAAACTGAAAAGAGGCCTGTGACGGTACCGACATTCACATGGTTAGTGGCATCAATACTGATGAAGACACCATAGCATAGCCACAATGACCACATCTCTCTAGCAGATTTTCCATGTTGTGAGGCTGCTGCAAAAAATTGGTCTCAAACGCCGTCCTCCATCAGGTAAGAAAACTTGCCAGTCATGAGTGAAACCGCTGTCAGCCCACAAAGAACGTTTGGTGTGTTGTCGTGGCATTGACATCCAGCTGTTGTGTTGTGTGTTCCTCCCAAATCACACTGCCAAGCACAGATACACTCGAGAACGATTGTAATTGAAACGCAGGCAGTGTGGCACTGCGAATTGCAAGTCAAAACATGCACTACTTGTGGACACAAGCGAAACAATAAGGTATGTGGCAATACAATCACCGAACGTTTATTCGGTCTTAGTTGGAACCGCCGAAAAGTTCGAATAATCGAAAGTCCGAAAAAAAAGTACCATATATACTCGTGTAAGGGTTGCACTTTTTTTTTTTTCGAAATATTTGCTTGGTGCGGCCCTTCACGAATCAGGCCGAATGCAGCTCACCAAAGGTCTGTACTGTTTCCGCAACGCTAGCAGAGTTCAAGAGAGTCGCAAATGACATGCCAGGAATGTTTTTATTACGATGCCATTTCACTATCGCTGACCTCGCTATTGCTGTCCTCGCTATTGCTGTCCTCGCTGAACATTCCATGGAGTTCAGTGTTGCTTTTAACCCTTCGAGGGTCGAATTTTTTTGCCAGATGCGACCCGCCAGGGTCGATTTTTTTATTGCTGATTTACATTCTTATCCATTTCAGGAAAAAATGTAAATTTTTTAGGGTGACCATAAAGTGACAAAAAAATCATTTGCGTTGTTACAAACACAGGGTTTATTCATGTGAGATCAATTCTAAAAAAAAAAAAAAAAACCTATATGACTAAAAAAATTGTGTTCCAATAAACGCCTGTGTAGTTCACAGACGTACAAAAATAAGTGCACAAAATGGCGTCAAGTGGAAACACTGAGGGAGAAAAGTCTCTTTTGATACAGTCAGCATCGTCTTGCCGCTCGCTCTTTTGAGATGTCGCTCGCTCATAAACATCCGAGTCATAACTCATAAGGAACTCCTCGTATGACGGGCTGATGTTTACTGAACCAGATTCTGATTTGGCAGTCGTGCGGGGATTCGGAGGAATCACCCCTAGACTCACTTGCGGCAGAGAAACCGGTGCGCACATCTATAGTGCTAGGAAACTGGGCGGGTGAGCGCACTGAAGAAAACTATGTTGTTGTGAGTGTGTCCAGAAAGCAGAAACAAGTCCAAAACCTATAATAATCATTTGTCTTATCGCCAACGAGACAGAAACAGTTTTTGTGAGTCCCCGAAACCACAGTGGCATCGTTTTTGTCAGTGCACTGCCTGCATGGAGACAGGCGTAATCACGTGCTGAGGAGCAGTAAACAAGAGAATAACAAATCTGTCACCTTTTGAAAGATTCTAAGCCAGAAAGCCATCAGTATTGCAGGCGCAACAATGCGGGGAGCGGCCGAAGGACAAAACCGAAACTAGCCGGTGCACCGCTGTAGTAAAGCATAAAAAAAAAATGGAGAGACATCGGTGCAAGAAAAAAATTCCATGTATTCCTGCAACGTGGCAGCACATGCCAAGCAAGAAAAAGGATTTAAAAAAGGCGCGTTCTTTAAATATACAAGCGATGACGTACATGAATGTTTTTGACAGTCTTGAGGGTCTTAGCAAATGATGTACGTCATTGACCCTGAAAGGGTTAAGGCTCCAGGTTAAGCTTCAAGTTTCAGGAAGTTGTCTACATTATAAAGAGAGCAGACTCATGACGTCATTAAGAAGTTGGGCAAGTGGCCGCTTATAGGGTGGCATAGTCCTAGCGATTCCCAGAACATCGACAACTGTCGTGAGAATGCGGTAGCAGATAGGTTGTCAGTATAGTTGCTGCCAGATTTAGCATCCCTAAACCAAAGGAAACCTGAGTACAGTAGAACCTCATTGATACGTTTCCGAAAAAACCGCGAAAAATAAACGTACGAGCCAGGAAAACATATCATCCAAATCCAGTAAAAAGTGAGGCTGACAATCCCATATTGAGATGCAAGGGCAAAAAACATTTATTTCTCAAAAAACATAGAGGGACTCTCGATTTTTGAACTTCTGACATCTCGCTGGCACCCAGAGGTCAGCCACCTAGTTCAGGTCCTGACAGGAAACGTCCTGGTCACATGTGTTCAAATCCCGAGACAACCCAGATATTGCAAAATCGAACGCTGGGACAACCAGCATAAGCGTAAAGAACCACTACCGCCGTGGCAGCAAATGAAACCTTTGCGCCGCGTGAGCGTATGTTCTTTCTGCATTGGCGCTTGGAATAATGTGGCTAGGTTTGCTGAAGAGCTGAAGCGATTTTCTCGAACATACGCAATCAGGATATGATCATGCACAACTCACCCCGTCCGTGAAGAAAACTACCATGCCGCTAACGGCTTAACAAGCTCAACTCTGCGCAGTGCATGTAACAATCGCGGTACAACACGATATGCAAAATCTCGCGAAAGTGATGAGCGTCCCTGAATGCGACAGCTGTTCGTGGCTGTCGCGTACTACGTCGCACACACACGCTGATCAGTTTCCGTTCTGTCTTAACTTGAGACATGTGGCGGTATGTTCGCCGCCACTCGTAATCGCACCATCTCGCACGGCGGAACGGGTTTTAAAGGATAACACCAGGCGTTATGGCAACCGAAGGCGAAGTCCCCAAGCGCCCGCATTGCGATCTGTCGAGTCCTTCCAAATATGTAGGTGAGCATGTATCGTTTATTTTTAGCGACTGACAGCCAGAAACGTTCCAGATACCTTCCAGAACAAATTTCCTGTAGGTTCTGGCTACTTGCGGGTAGGCAGAAATGTCAAGCCAGAGAAAAACAAATGGCGATTGGAAGTGCGCCGCGCGATGGGCGGAGCAACCTTAAAACGAACGCGCTCTGGGTGAAAAGTGGAGGAAATGATGTCTTATCGGCCATATACACTGCGCACAGTCGCGGCGTTGCTATGGTTACGTGGTGCGGCATATTGTGTAGCGGCAGCGGTACGTGCCTTTGTAAGCACAGGCTGCTTACAAATGTGCCCATTTTCATTTTTAAACTCCTGCATCTTCTGAGCCCATTCAGAAATCACTGCTACGCAGAAAAAAGAAAAGTGCATAGGAAGCGAAATCACAATTAATACTACAGTCACGCAGTGTGCGTGTGAGTGCGGCAGGTTTTGGAAGAATATGATCAGAACCATCGTCACTGGGCTTGTAATGCTAAGTGGGTGCAGTAAGGAAAGAATTAAGTGACAATGGATTTGGGTGACCCATACCTTAAGCTGATCGAGTGCCTTTGCTACTGATGAACTCTGAACTCCCGGAGCAGCGTATGACACTGGCATTGGTGTACAGTGAAGGCATCATGCTAACCATAATTCAAGCTTATTTTAACATCTGCAAGTGGAATATTGCACAAAAGTGAATCAGCGTATTTTCCAAGCTAGTAGGACAATAAAACATAACATTCTGCATCTCTTTGTAACAATCCTGAGACCAAGCCTTGCTTGTCTGAGGAACACAATTATATGCTCTTGGGATCTTTCACAAAGACACAGTATTCATAAACTACAGTAAATGCGCGGTAATCCGACCCCCGTTAATTTGGGAAATTGGATAATTTGGGCGTGTTCTCTGGTCCCTGAAAGCATATGTATTGTTTAATGCCATCAAACCTTCGTTAATTCGGTCATAGTATTTGGTCGCAACCCGGTTAATTCGGAAGATCCTCGGAGTGCGCCAAGGATGAGGCGCTGAAAATGTGCGACGCAAATAAGCGAAAATGGCGTTTGCGAACAACCGAAACTGCCTCGGGCCTTCAGAAAGGCGTGGTCGCCATCCACAATCTTACCACAATTGTGTTGTCGGCAACCAAGGCTACAGCGGCGGCAGCAAACTTGTTTCGTTTTCGTTTTTACTCGGCGCACCTGAATTGCGTGGGCGCTATATATGATCATGTCAATACAGACTGGGGTCAGAGCTGCGACAAGCAGTAGGTTTGTTTTCACCGCTTGCCTTCAGAACTGCGTAGTTGCCATCCATGATTGCGCATTAGCAAGTCAGGTTTATTCAGCGGCAGGTGTGGTGCTGAGCAGTTTTGTTTTGACTCTGAACATAGGCTGGACGCATGCCTTCACAACTGCATGGACGCTTCGATGATGTCTTTAGCGACCACGGTTTCGTCCTCAGTGGATTCGTCACTCAGTATCTTCGTTGTGACTACAGGCAGTGTGCCCGCAATGTCACAAAACTCAGATATGGTGGAAGCTGTTAAAGTGAAGAGCTTGAACCGCGGTCCACATGCTGGCATATAAATCGCTTGCTACATTGTGATGGATGAATGGTCAGTTGCCGGCCATTTTTCTGGTGAAAAAGTTATCACCACATGCGTGTGGTGGTGTTGGTGACGGTGCATATTGAGGGGTTCAGAGCACGTTTCGGCTGACGGCGCAGGGCTCTTGAGCCGCGGTCACATTGTGTACGACGTCGCAAATCACGAAAATGGCGGCTTTTACACTGCTCTTGTGCAAAATAAGTACTGGATTTATGTATTCACCAAGAAAGTGAAAATGCATTGGTGCAATAGGCACTTAAATAAAACTTTTAGCTGGGTGAGTTGGTTCATATTTCAAGGAAAACTGTGTTCGTCCGTGTTTGTCTTACTGTGTCCCTGTTTATCATTTAGTGCATACCAGTTTTCCATGTAATATGCACTTGTTGATTGTTTTCTTGATACTTTCGATAATTCGGCATTCGATTAACTGGAACATTTTTTTTTTCGGTCCTGTGAAATCCGAATGAACAAGCTTTTACTGTATAAACATATGAGGATATTTTTCTCCTGACATCACATTTTTGTCACCTATTTTTCAGTGGTAAATTAGTTCGGAAAAGGAGTTGCTTTTCTGTGAAATACAAATATGGCCTTTACGTTTTGCAGTTGCTGTTTCTTACACGGTGTATTGGCCTCATTCTCTCTGTGCAGGGACGCTTGGCTATGGAATGGGTTATAGGTCGTATGAGCCAAGAAGTACAAGAACTGACAAGCCGTACTGTGAAGAGTGTTGACGGGATCATCACATCAGCTGCCAAGAAAAGTATGGATGACTTGAGCCACTTGACTGCATCAGAGCCACATTACCATTTCAAGAACTGACATTGGGCCTTAGCTAACTGTATGTTTTTAAAAGGAAGGAGCAAGACACCAGATTAGGAAACTTAACCAATTGAGGACAACTGGCTGAACAGCCATTTGTTCTATCTGTGCCAGTGTGGGCGTGATGATGGAAGAGCTGATGATGGATGATGGAAGAGAGGTTAGATGTCTTTAGGTCTGCAGTGTTTGTGAAGGTTTTTGACCAATTTCCATCTTGGTGTGCCCACGCAAAGGTTGTGCATTTGTCATACATGTACAATGTTCTTGATGTATGTTGCATTCAAGGGAGCACAGTGCGCACATGTACAGCTGTGTTACGTGTTGACAGGGACTGTTTTGTCTCTGTTGAAATGGCAGGGCAGACTATTTGGCTGGCATTAGTGCGTGCAGTTCAGTGCATTTTTGTAGCTCTCCAGACTGTCTATTTATATGTGTGGATCTGCAGCAGTGACTTCTTTTTTTATACCATCTGGAAGTGAGTGGATGCTGCTCTGTATACGAGCCTCACATTATTTAATGGCATTTGCTTGTATTTTTAAGCCATTTGGTTTAATCATACAGGTCTCTCTCAATCTGAAGCTAGTAAACTCGCATTCTTGTTTGGCTGAAAGATGTTTTTTTCCTTCAAATTGAAAATCGAAATTCTGATTAAAGATTGCTGATAAGGACAGTCAGGCTAGAAATAACTGGTATCTCACTTTACTATAGTACCAAAGTTATAGCCTCTGGAACAGTTTTGCTACAGCAAATTGGATAGAAGTGCACTGGTCTTTTGCCTGTACTGTAATGTACGCTTTGTGTGTGTGCTGTGCCAGCTGCATGTTATTTAATGTTTGTGAACATAGGCATTCAGTTTTATTATGTAATAGAATATTTTCTTTTTTGCCAGCACACTTCTTGATTTTCACTTAGGGAACCATTTCATTTATTTTAACCTTTGCAGTCCACTTGTGCAATATTTATGCACTAGAAATCCTGGTATGTTTTTCTGCCATATGCAGAAATACTGCTGTTCATGCATATTGCATTTTTATAGGTGTCTCCAGGTAACGCATGTTGCCGCATAATGTGTGAATACGCTCGTACCTGTAAATTATGCTTCCTATGGTAAATTATTTAATTTTGCAGATTGATTTGGATTGTGCATTAGTCGTTTCTTTTTTTTTCATAATCGTGCTGCAGTTATAGTTACGAAGCTTTCTTGTTACTTCAATATTATTCTTTTAAATATTGAATGAACTTTTGTTATTTGCAAAATCAAGCATTAGACTAAAATATATACCTGCTCATATGCGAAAATAATGCAGTTATATACAACTGTGTATGAATATTTTCTTTAGCTATATACAGTATCTCTCCATTAAAGATAAATGTAGATCTGGTTGATGGGTAGAGAGCTTGAGTATTGGGACTCTTTAGACGCCATGTGGCAGGCGTTTCAATCATGTAGCCTCTGGAAACCTTGTGTCTGACTCGCATTGTGCTATTTGGGTATTCAGAACCTCCTTGACCATGTCATAGGCCTGCAAAAGCCAGGTACCACATCTGTAGCTCGATAGTGCTTGTCTGTCGAAGACCTTTGCTGTAAGGAGCCTCATAAAGCTTTGGTGTACATGTTACAGAATGCATTCTGTCCACCAGTTTTAGTAAAAATCCGAAAAATTCTGTGTGGAGAGTGTATATAGCCAAATAGCAGCAGTAAAATTTGCGAGCACAGTTATGTTGTCAGTGAAAAAAATGTGCCACAGTTGTTCTGCCGTGTTCGAGCAGTTTTTTGAGGTGACAAGCTTTTGTGAAAGCATAGTTATGGTAACGCAGACCCTCACTTTTAGCCAGAAATCTTGAGGAAGGTGTGCAGGCATAGGAATTCAATTTGCTGCAATTGAAGACACAAGTGTGACTGCCACTTTCACTAGGTCTTTCAGATGTGATTAAGCAGTCCATCGCACAACTGCACTCTTGTCAGCTGTTGGATTGCTGCATACATTTCTCGTTCGTACCTGTCAATCGTGTGGCCTAACGCTTTTACTGTTTTGCTCCTGCAAAGTTATCAGTCTTGGAGCATAGTTTCTGGTATTGTGGTTTCTTGGTGCTGATGTGTTCGACTGTGGCATGTGTTGTTGCAGGGCTGTGTATGAGTTGCGTCCAGTGTTTTGACATTGGTTGCTTGCTCAGCCTTGAAATGTACCTTAGTGTAAGTAATGTGGGATCAGCCAGTACCTTGAGAGATTCTTCCACTCTTGCTTTAGCATACTAGATGTAGGAGACGGAGAGTGTGCATGCGTGCATTTGCTCCGGGAACAAATTAAACAGGCTATTTTTATAATGACCTGAACTTTTCAACATTTGGTGCAAACCACACCTTGATATGTACTATACGTGAGACCAGCCATGTACTGTACAGTATTTAATTCTCTGGATTAGGGTTTTTGTCTACCAACTGAAGGTTTAAAAAAGCAAGTTAAATGCTGTAAACAATTTGGTATGAATAAAAATGGGAACATTATCACTGTCTCCAGAATTAATGTAGTAGTGTTTTTTGTTTCCTTCAACACTATGACCCTTTTCATAAATACGCCACCTGACGGTGGGATTTTCGTCAGTTTCGCTTCGCAAAGGAGCGTGGGATAGCCCGCGCCATCGTGAGGGCATGGAAAGCGAGCCGTCAAATGCGTGAGTGCTGTGATGTTTGTGTTGGCGGCTAGTTCTCCGTGTCATCCGCTGAAATCTCACCGTTTGCGTGCTTGAACGAGCTCTTAGTACTCTCCGTTGGCCTTTCTGAGGCGCTTCCGATGCACAATGAGCAACATTTTGTACCCTTCAACGGGTTGGACGAGCAGTTTGGCTCGACTGCCGCGGTTGCGGGACCGTGACCACAGCCAACTCGCGTGCGCGCCCGGACCGGGAAAAAAAGGCTCGCCGAAGCTACAAACTTCTCGCCGAAAGCTACAAACTACAAACTTCTCACCGAAGGAAAGGAAGGACGTCACTGTCGCGGAACTATGCGACCGCCGCTACCGGTGAAAATCCTGTCCGCCGCAAGCCACACCACGCAACTATTTTGCGGACGCCACGCGTTGGGTATATTTGAATGCAGTGGCGTAGCCAGGGAGGGGGGGGGGGGGGGGGCACACCGGGCCCGTGCCCCCCTCCGAAAGTTTTTTTTGCCATGGCACACAGAGCACAAAATGACACTCTACCACATCTGCCTGCCCGGCCCTCACTTCAGATCAAGTTGCCCCCCCCCCCCCCTCCCGAAAAAAATTTCTGCCTACGCCCCTGCTTGTATGTACTAAATGAACGGTACGCAACTTCATTTTTTATTTTTATGGCTGGCCTTACGAACCCTCGCAGTATTTCTGCACAAACAATCTATCGCAATGCACCGCATGCAGACACTCGGGATGAAGACTATTCATTCGTAAAAGCAAGGCTACACATGGCGCTGTGAAATAAGCACGTCCGTTTCTGTAGCGCGTTTACAAAAACGGCGCCCTTCCGCACGTTCGTTTGACATCACGTACGGAGAGAGAGCACGTGAGTTTGTTGTTCAAGTTATATCGTGTACCTTATCGCTGTTCTCGTCGCGATATCCTCGATGGTGGCACATGGGAACGCAGCACTTCTGCAGCATTGCAGCACGCCGTCTCTACGAAAAACGTTGATGGCAGTTCACGATTCGGCGGTGCTGAAATGTCACGCACTGGCACATTGCCGAAGCCTGCGTCGTCTGCTGCGGTGCCCTCACAATGGCGGCAGACTGTAGTTTGCGTGCGCGGCGCCAGGGGCGCCCTTTTTCGAAAAGGGTCTAATTTTAATGTGTAAATTAAATTCCAATGACAGTTTGTACAATGAATGCCATTCGATCTGTGGTGGTGCTACACAGGGAAAAGTAATGTCATTCAGTCATCATATCCTCGATGCCACATTTTACCTTGTGTCTCAAGTAGAGAGTGTTTATTTTCAGAATACCTGCATTCGAGTGCAATGCCAAACGAGTTTCTCGAACTCATTTGAATGCAGAAGTCATTTGATTCTAATGGCATTAAATATCACTGTGTAGCAGCAGAATAACGTCATTAGATGCTAATGTCATTTCCTTTTAATGACTGTAAAATGCCCAGTGTGACAAGAGTATATCATTTGCAACATAAAAATAGGTGTGCTTTAGTGGTAGTAATCATTTTAATGGCAACAGTACTTGCATAACAGTCCCACATTTCATGGCGAAGTCACAGTTCAGTAATTGTGAAATCTGATTGTCATGCACCTTTTCTCTGCAGCTGTGTTCCTTAAACCTTATTAGAATAGTTTTTTTTTTTTCATTAACTTTCATGTTCATCAAGGGCACAATGGTTGCAGCTATGATATTTTGCTTTTGGCTTTTTCATATAATTCCATGACAATTGTAAATGGCACTTTGTCATGGAATTTATTTATTTCACTGAAAAGGACCTGGCCAATTACCCCCCCCCCCCCCCATTTTTTTTCACTGATAATACTTGGCAAAAGCCAATTTTATTACAGCAGTGGGCTTTCATGATTTTTGTGAGTTTCCGAATTTGTAGGAATCTGAATCTGCCATGCTCATGCCTACAATAATAGGCTGTTCCTCACGCCATATTATGAAAATTAGTGCATATTGTGTCATAATGGGAAACACGAAGTCAGTTTAGTTAATGAAGCAACGTTTGCTATTGTCATTAATTGACAACAGCAAATCAGAATGACAGCAAGTGCACAATCATTGCATATTGCCAGTAGTAACATTTTAGCACCTGCGTTGTATCAATGTTACTTTCGTCCGTGTTTCTTAAGTTTCGTGCTGCTGCTTTCAAGGTCATGTACAAACCAGCTAGCCCGGCAGTACAGCCAAATTAACATACGGGGCTGAAACTGGGAGAATAACAGAGAAACTGGGAAAAAAAATAATTATGGCAGCTGCACACCAGTGGGGCCAAGCCTGAAGGAAAAGGGGAGCTGGGTGGGCTTCCTTGTTTCTCTTTCTTTCTTCTCTTTCTTTCACTTTCTCTCTGTTTCTATTTTTTTCTTTCTATCTCTATTTCTTTCTATTTCTCGCTCTTTCCTTTCTCTCTCTCTATCACTTTCTCTTTGTTTCTACCTCTTTCTCTCTCTCTTTCTTTGTTTCTCTCTCCGGGTGACGGAACTTGTTCTTCTAGTTCTTTTTCTTTGCCCTGTGTTATTCACTATATTTTAGGACGTCATATCCGTGACGGAAATGCGTCAGTGGAGCCGTGGTGGACCCCGGCATAGAACACTTTCGTGTTAGAAAAAATAATGGTGCTGAGCAACCTACATGCGTAGGACAGACAACGAGGTTCAGTTACATCGACAAGATGGATACCAAGGGATGGGAAAAGCAACCGAGGAAGGCGTAGATATGGTGACGTGATGAAATTAAAAGACATTTGCAGGCATAAAATGGCATCGGCTAGCACCAGACAGTATTAATATCTGGGGTCTTAAGTCCCAAAACCACCGCATGATTATGAGGGACGTCGTAGTAGAGGGCTTCGGAATACACCTCGTGCTGTTCTTTTCACGTATATGACGTCGCGCAGTACACGGGACTCTACCATTCCGCCTCCACCGAAATGTGACCGCTGCGGCCGGGATCGAACCCGCGACCTTCGGGTCAGCAGCCGAGCACCGTAACCTCTGATCCACCGTGGCGGGCTGCACCAGGCGGTGTAGTGGAGATAATTGGGACGAGCACTCGTTTATAGGGACCGTAGTGCAGTGAGCCTCGCTCGCTCAGGAATAGCCAGAAACGTGGTCCCAGTTGCAGATAGCAAGAAGCAAAACTAATTTTGAATACGAAGTTTATAAACAGTGCTAGAGTACTGCAGGGACAACTTCCTAATGTGACAACAAATTGCTGAATGTAAGCAACAGCTGCATTTCAAGGCTGTCATCGGACAGCTTGACTCGCTTCTTAGCGAATACGTTCGCACCTACCCTAAATAGGAGCTCGACGGATGCGCTATGCGGTACTCGTGTATTCACTTTCAGGAAGAGCTGGCGAACGCGCTGAAAGTTTTCCTTGAGCCAGCTCATCGCGATGTCATGCGGCACCAAAGACAGTCGCACGTCTTCAGTTGGCGATGATTTCGAAAAGGCATTCCCGAAGAAGTCATCCTCCGTTCTGTTGGAGCTCACACCGAGTTTTGATGTACACAAGCCAAACAAATCTCGACAGCTCGCTTTTGACGGTTACGAGGACTGCATGTCGCTTTACTTCATCGACATTCAAGGACAACTTGAACCTCTATAGCAAGATAGCCGAAACTATAGCAGATCCACTCAAGAAATTTCGGCAATTTGCTCCCCATTACAATTTGCCCCGCACAATAAAGGACCCCACGCGAGGTCGCCTTGTCAACGTTTGGAGGGCCGACAGCAGTCCACCGCTGTGACACAATAACGTTGCGGCGAGCTCTGGGGAAATGGCTCCTACAAGACGAATGAACTTTGTGTAAAACTCCCGGGATAATTGAAATAAAAAGTAACGAGTAACGCGACACCTCACGTTGCCGAAAAATGGTAACGTAACGACGTTACCTATTACAGTTCCAAAATAGTAACGTGTACGTTACTATAAGTTAGAATAAGGCAGAAGCGTAGGGTCCCGCTAGGCGTCACATCATGTGAAATACGTAAAGAGTAAATCGTTTAGAGCTGCTCACCCATTATAAAGGGCTCAGCTACAATTCATCATCGTCATCATCAGCCACAGCATCAACAAAGCGTGCCGCTACGCAGGTGCGCGTATTGTAAAGTGACCAGACGTCCCTAATTAGGCGGGATATGTCCCGGTTTTGTGGCTGGAGTCCCGCTGTCCCACCAAGCTGCTTGAGGGACGGTGTTTTGTCCCGCTTTCGGCCGAACGCCAGCTCGCAGTCGCGGTCAGCTAGCCCGGCCACCACACCCCTACGATATACTGTACTATACTATATTATACTATACTATACTACATTATACATGGCTATGACCTGCTTTCTTTCTCTCTTTCTCTCTTTTTATCGTTCTCTCGACCATAGCAACGCAATCATATGGTTCCCATAAATGCTTGTTCAGCTACCGCGCCTTGATAGCCGAGTGGTCACGACGCTCGCCTTCAGACCGTGGATACCCGGGCTCGATTCCCGCCTCGAAATTTTATTCCGTTTTATTTAAATCTGCTCCTCCTCTCCACTTCTCATCGCCTCTTCACTTCGCCGAGCAGAGTTTTCGCTTAGCGCTCGCCTCCCTCCCTCTTCGCAAGTCCTTGCTTCAGCGCTCCTCGTTTTACTAGGCTTTACTCTCTCCCACCCCAGGCTCCAACCTCCTTCCCCGTCTCTCTCCATCACTCTTCTTTGCCCCGCCCTCTCCCTCCAATGTCTTCACTCTCCCTCACACCTGCTGTACATGGTAGTGGGGCTTGCCCAATTGCTGCGGCGCACACACGCCCGAGTTTTTGCGTACACTACGCGGACTTCAACCCTAAAACAGCCCCGCTGTTAAAAGTGGAATTTTCTGTTTGAGCTATATGACACGCTGTTTCTTCCCTCATTCCTGGGCCGTTAAACTCCAACAATTATTATATTATTCCTTCCGTCATTCCGCAACACCCCCCCCCCCCCCCCCCGCCACCCTCTCCGTCCCGCTTTGGAGTCTGCGGAATATGGTCACATTACCTTGCAGAGACGTAGTGGGTACTTCACTGCAGAGGCGGGGCGTAGGATGACGCTATCGTGTTCCACTGTTGCAAGAGATGAAACTAGTGAATACGACCATAAGGAAAGCCTTCAAGCACAAAGTGCTAACAACGAGAAAGTAGAGAAACTAGACCTCTACAACATCTCTGAGGAATACACGAGCGCGGTACTTACAGCTCAAAGAAATAGGCTTTGCTCAACAAACCAGGGACGTACCGTTCTAGAAAAGCTGGGTTTTACACCGCGACCACTATATTGGGTCGAGGAAACGGTGCTACTGGATACGGACCCGAGATCTCGTTTCAACTTGGAATATGCAGCACCGCTGCCGAAGAATATGCACCAAACATACCATGCCGGTAGAAGACGAGCACTAGCTATAACCCTGCGGAATCGTTTCAGGCAAGGTTCGGCCGCTTACTACACAGATGCTAGCCGACCAAGTAGAGAGATTCTGAGAACCACACACTAACGTTTACCAACGACAACGTATCACAACGGATATACTGTCGTAACACGATCCACGTACGCCCGCGATAGCCTTGACCGTCACAGACGCGGAACACAGGAACGAGTCTTCAGTCATATATACTGTCCGACTTGCAGGTGGCATGTCGCATGTTTCGCAGATGGATGGTACCCAAAATGGCGCGCAGGATTTTGGTACGAACCTTGACAGAACACCACGACGTGATAATGCTGCCCGGCTGACGAAGGCTTGGAGAGTAAGTTGTGGCAGACCGTATACCTGTGTAAAAAACTTAAACAAGCGTCCGTAACTTCGATCTCCCAACCTCTGTACTCCTCACCAGCAAGCATATATATATATAGGTCGAGGATTCATCAACCGAGCTCTGGCCGGTCCAGAAAACATCCATACGCACTGGCCGGGCCGACCGTGGAACTTATCACAATGCTCTCGTGATATTCCTTTACAGCAACGGGAGGACCTCAGAGATTACGGTCATCTACACAAAACCCCCACTAGAAAGCAGAGTAGGGACTGATGACGCATTCAAACAGGTTCTGAAACCTGTACCACTTTAGCAGAATACATCCCATTAGGTTCCTGGACGTCTGTCCATGGTGTTCTGACAAACCCAAGCTACAGCGGGGGAGTGCCAGGTAAGGCCTTCACATATTACTAATCCATGTAGGGTCATTCCACGCCAAATGTCCCAGCCATTTTGGCGACTATCTCAAATGTACTCGAAAAAAAAAAAAAAAACCCCAGATTGTTTCCTTCCGCATTGGTCGTTAGCTGTTTATGACTGGTCGAAATTTTCTGAGTCATTTACACAGCTCCTGCTAGTAACGCGATGCAACAAATGACTTCAAAATGATCCACTGCGCAATGACCACTCATGCACGACTACATAAAAAAATAAGAGAATGCATTATTTTCAATACGTCATATTTCTGGCCATTGTTTCTTCGCCATTCGTCAAAAATTTTCGGTGTGTGCCATAAGATCGCGTGCTTGTTACGTGACCTCGCAAATCTGCAAAATATCGCGGTGTTAAAATGACGTGTGCACACTAAACAGCGCATTACTATGCTGAACAATACCTAAACATTTTTAAATGCGAAGCATTTCTTAGCGAACTTCTGCGACTGAGCGTATCTATCTATCTATCTATCTATCTATCTATCTATCTATCTATCTATCTATCTATCTATCTATCTATCTATCTATCTATCTATCTATCTATCTATCTATCTATCTATCTATCCATGGAGGAAGGAAAAACTAAGGAGAGGCCCTATCGTATTCCAATGCATTGCGAAAAGTGTGGCGGAAGTGACGTCAGATTTATGGGGCAAACAAACCGGTATGGGGCAAACAAAACAGCAGACGCCCGGCGGCGTGCTCTCCGCGGTGGTTCGCTTCTGCTCAGATTTGTAGTCCCGGCGTAAACTTAGCGCGTATTGTGCGGTTCGCACGTAGTAAAACGTTGCAAGCAGACGTTTACCAGGCTGTTCGTGCGTGACAGGCCCGAGCACTGCGTACTGAAATTCTTCGTGGAGCGTTTTTGTGCAGCAGTACAGAAACTACCGGTACGTGCCGTAATCAAAAACATTCAGCCCCTACATCACCGTATGCGAACTCACCTAGCAGTGACTTACGCGTTCTGCTGGGCGTTAGATCTTTCTTTTCCTTTCTCGTAGCCCGATTTCCCGATCTATTGCCCGATTAGCGGTTCTTTGCTCGTGTATATGGAATGAGCGCAGTGGCTATTCGGCGCAACGCCAACCTATAGTTGACGTAACTTCACGTCGAAAAGAGGACCCCGCTGTGTTGTATAGGCGATCGTGCACGTAAAGTTTGTAATTCCAGTGCGCGCACAACACAAGCACGCAGCGAGCGCACACCGCACAATACATACATCACGTAGTCTGATAATAACAACAAAAGTTTATTGCCCTTTCGTTGAACGACACAGCCTCTAAAACGTACGATGCCTTCAGCGCATGTTATGTACGGCGCGTCAGACGCCAAAAACAAAAGTTCACATGAGTTCTGAGTTGACAGAATGAGTAACAAGCAACAGGAGCGCACATCCGAGAGCTTCGCACGCAAATACCGTGCCTTAGTGATCAGCAATGAAGCGAACGTATACGTACACATGAAAAGTGACACCCGGTATTGTCCGCAGTGCGCGCGATTTGCACCGAGTATACGCAACAGCTGGACATTGCGTAGCTTTCCCGCTTGCACGGCGAAAAACAAACAAACAAAAAGGGCTGCAAAGTTTCGCGATGCGCGCATGCGCTTGCAAACGTCGCAACGGAAATCGCGAAATGTTTCGCTGCGTCTTCGCTAGGAGGCGATGCGGGTGTTTGCGATGTGGGGGCTTCACGAATGTGACGTCAAGGCCTCTCCTTAGTGATTCCTTCCTCCATGTATCTATCTATCTATCTATCTATCTATCTATCTATCTATCTATCTATCTATCTATCTATCTATCTATCTATCTATCTATCTATCTAGCCGCCTACGACTTTGTGCTCTCCTGGCCGTTTCGTTAATCGGATGTATACCAAAATTGGTGTGTCATAACATGGCCTTATTACGAACATAAATGACAGGTCATATCATGAAATTCATGCCACGCATGTCATGAACAGCATGATTTACATTCCACGGCCTTTGGGCTCCCTGGCCGTTCCGTTAATCGGATGTATACTAAAATTGGTGTGTCATAACATGGCCTTATTACGAACATAAATGACAGGTCATATCATGAAAATCATGACACGCATGTCATGAACAGCATGATTTACATTCCATGGCCTTTGGGCTCTTGCGGCCGTTCCGTTAATTTCATATATTCCAAAATTGGTACGGCGTGACAAAGTTCATGACGAACATAATGACATGTCCTGACGTGCAAATCACGACGCGCATGTCATGTGCAGCATGATTTACATGACATGGTCTCGGGGCGCTCGCGGCCGTTTAAATGAAGGGATACATACGAAAACTGGTATGACGGGGCATTTCTGTATGACGAACATAACTGACACGTGGTAACCTGAAAACCATGATATGCATGTCATGTATGACATGATTTACATGCGACGCTCATGGCGCACTAGCGGCCGTTTCGCTAGATTGATATACACCAAAATTGGTATTGTGCGATGTGACTTTATGAAGAACATGAATAACAGGTGGTAGCATGAAAACCATGACATCCATGACATGTATGTCATGATTTACATGCCACTCTCACGGTGCATTCGCGTCCGTTTCGCTTGCGTGATATACACCAAAATTGGTGTTACGCGACACGACTGTATGACGAACGTAAGTGAGACGTGGTAACATGAAAATCATGACATGCAAGTCATGTACGCCCTGATTTACATGCCACGCTCATGATGCGCTAGCGGCAGTTTCAGTGGATTGATATACACCAAAATTGGTATTGCGCGATGTGACTGTTTGAAGAACATGAATGACAGTTGGTAAGATGAAAACCATGACATTCATGTCATGTATGTCATGATTTAATTGCCACGCTCATGATGCATTCGCGGCCGCTTCGCTAGCTCGATGTACACCAAAATTGGCATTGTGCGAAGCGACTGTATGACGAAGGTAAATGAGACGTGGTAACACGAAAATCATGACATACATGACATGATTTACATGTCATGCTCATGACGCACTCGTGCCGTTTCGCTTGCTTTACATACACCAAAATTGGTATTGCGCGACGCGACTGCATGACGAACGTAAATGAGAGGTGGTAACATGGAAATTGTGACATGCAGGTTATGTATGTCATGATTTACATGCCGCGCTCATTGTGCATTCCCGGCCGTTTCGCTAGCTTGGTATACACCAAAATTGGTATTGCGCGACGCCACTGTATGACGAACGTAAATGAAAGGTGGTAACATGATAATCATGACATGCATGAAATGTACGACATGATTTACATGCCATGCTCATGGCGCACTCGTGGCCGTTTCGCTAGATTGATATGCACCAAAATTGGTATTGCGCGATGTGACTATGAAGAACATGAATAACAGGTGGTAACATGAAAACTATGACATGCATGCCATGTATGTCATGACTTACATGCCACGTTCATGGTGCATTCGCGGCCGTTTCGATAGCTTGATATACACCAAAACTGGTATTGCGCGATGTGACTGTATGATGAACATTAGTGACAGGTGGTAGCATGAAAAACCATAATATTCATGTCATGTATGGCATGATTTACATGCTCTACTCATGGTGCACTCGCGGCCATTTCGCTCCTTCGATATACACCAAAATTGGTATTGCGCGATGTGACTGTATGACGAACATAAATGAGAGGTCTTAACATGCGAATCATGTTATGCATGTCATGTACGGTATGATTCACATGCCACTGTCATGGTGCGCTTCCGGCCGTTTTGTTAACGTGATATATACCAAAATTGGTATGGCATGACACGAGTGCGTGATGAAAATAAACGACAGGTCATGCATTTATATACCAGAATATGCGTTTCCTTGGCACGCATGCGTGCATGGCAAACATGCGATATATGGTGGACTAGATGGCATGGCATGAATGATTTCATTTGGCTCAAAGACAAACAAGGCGATGTATGCAGCTCTTTGCTGGCTGCTTCGCATTACATCGATTCCCACAGTGCGTGGGATCTGCCGATTTTTTTCCTTCCGAGTTGTATTTTGCCCTGTACAAGTCAATTCGAGATGGCTCAAGGCCAACCAGCCCAGCTGTCAATTCAGTCTCTTTTGTCCAGAAAACCATGGACCATGACCATTTCCCTGGTCCGGTATATATCAAATTGCAGGACAAGCTTGAAAGCTGGGCTTCCTAATGTACTCGAGTCCACTGCCTTATTCGTCGCCTTGTTCCAAGCTGCCGCGATCGCTGTAAGCTACCATATGATAAGCAAGGCAAAGAAGGTTAATCGGAAACAAAAGCGGAAACCTTGTTTAGCTCACCCAATGCGGCCCAACTAAAATACTCAGAATTTCTCACTCGTCGACTCATAGCAAATTGGATATAGAGCAGCGGTGATGTTATATTCCTTTCCGATGAAAGAAAATGAATTTCCCGAAACAGAAAGAGCGTTTGATCAGCTCATAAAACGTTTACTGGTTTCTGCCCGTATTTGCGTCGTCGATTATGTAAATTTCAGGCCAGGCAGAGCAAAATAAAATCATGACGGCGTGCTCTAACGTTATAGAGCCCCTACTCACGGGTCGCCTTCTCTGCAATGCTGTAGCGCAAAGCGCGGAAGCGTCGCATAGGCGGCCTGCACCTCAGAGAACCTACAGTGCGTGGTCGTTAGACACGGGAGACTTTCTCCACAGCAGAAGCGCAGGACAAATTTCATTATATAATTAAGTGATTGCTGTGTAGCAGTAAAACTTCGCCTCAGTTGATGGTTTCCCAGTGTGCAGCCCACAGTGGCCACTGTAAAAAGTGGGGGGGCTCCGCCCCCTAACTTTTCTCAGCCCCCCCCCCTTCCCGGCTGATACGCCTATGAGTGTATGGCATACCACAGAAAACTCGAGCCCGTAATCAGCTTGGTGGTCGAAGGCAACGTAGCGCGCAAACTTTTGACCAGGAATATGCGTGTCGGTTTGCCACCATGAATGTTACAGTATTTTTGTATACAAAGTGGGGGGAACTCCCCTGGGTTGGAAATCAGTCAAATGGCGCTCTGACCACATCCTGCAGTCATGTTTTCCCTTCTCTGCCTCATGTGGCTTGGGGTGTCCTTTGCGAACGTCTCTGCCTGCCGCATCAGAATGGCAGACAGTGCTGCATGTGACTATTGCGGCAGTGACGAAACAATCGAACACATCCTATGTCATTGCCCTTAGTACAACTCCCAGAGACAACCCCTCTCAACAGTGTATGCATGCCTCGATGACCAGCCGCTTTCTTAACAGTCAATTTTGGAATGCCGGATTCATTGTGCTTCACGCCAGAAAGCGACGAAGGCGTTGTCGAAGTTTCTGTGAGCGACCCACCTCGCCGAACGATTATGAGACTCCTGTGTGTTTTTGTGTGTGTTTCTGCTTGCGTCCCTCCCTCTCTCATTCCTCTCTTCCTCACTTTTCTGTCTCCCCTTACCCCTTCCCCAGTGCAGGGTAGCAAACAGGATATTTATTTTCCGGTTAACATCCCTGCCTTTCCGCATTACATTTCTCTCTCTCTCTCTCTCTCTCTCTCTCATGTTTTCCCATCACGCTACGGGAAAAGCACGTTGGGGGAGCCCGAAACAAAGATAAACTTAGTGTAGCGAAAGATGAACTTACTTCCGTGTTAGCGGAACTTACGCTCGTCTTCGTCACTACCATTCGTTCTAACATTACGTATGGTGTTTCATTTCCTTCCAAGAAGGCGTGCGCGTTGCACCCGCCTTCGCGAAGATGAGGTTTCTCCTCGAGCAGCGATGAGATGATGCGCACCCACGGCCTCGTGCCCTCGAGGCGACGCGTCGTAATCTACGTCTGCGGCTGAGTAGCGGACAATCAGCAGGCGTTTCCTTCTGCGAGCAGGAAATCCCCCGCCACCTTGCACGATAGCTCGGCCCGCCAGCACGTGCCGCTGTGACGCGAACGAATGAATCCGGTTTGCCCATGCGTTCACCCGCTGTGAGAAGGCCAGTTAGAACGCGTAGTGTGCCAGTAAGAGAACGAACAGTCTTTGACCCGGCTGTCATCGCAGAAAAGACGAGCAAATATTGCCGGCGCCCGAGCATCGGAGAAAGTTGCTGTGGTTGTCGGACGGTGAGCGATGAACCGCATCGTCGGGCGGTCGTGTTGCTCGCAAGCGGCGCAATGAAGGTGGTTCTTCTGAGAAGGCAGAGGGCATCTCAGACGAGTCTTACGTCGGGACAGGCAAGGAGAGGGTCATTTCTACACATTACTTAAGCACGCCCTCTTCATTTTGGAAGGGTTGTACGGTTTACCATACATACTGCCAAGCTGTGACGACCATCACGTTGGGACTCGGCGTGTGCTGCGTTTATCGGGTGTGACCAGCGCGTGGACATTGCCATTTGACATGATTTCGTCGATAATACGTGAGTATGCTGCTGATAATTAGCACAATTTACTTCTTACCGAAATGAATGCCTAGGGCCACTCTCTCTCCGCCGTGCGAGCATGATCGCAAGAACGAGGGAGGCTGTAAATAAGACAAAGCAATAACAAGAAGTTACTGGGCGGGTGTGTTATAATATATTTATACGTACGTGATAGTTGCTGCAGTAGACTTCACGCACAAAGAAGCAAATGGGCAAAATAATATATTACTCTATTTTCAGGATTTAAGAGAGAGAGAGAGAGAGAGAGAGCGACTGGCTCGTGAAATTAAGACAGACACTGAGAGCGAACGAAAGATCTACCGCGCGGCGGTTCAGTGGCACGCGTTTTATTGCTGCATGAGCACGAGATTCGGTAGCTGGCCACACCTGCTGCGTTCTGACTCGGTCGAAATTTTATTTGGAGATACCCGTGTACTGAAAGTTTGCATGCACGTTAAGAACCGGTAGGCATTTATTAATCCTGAGTGGAGCACTGCACGGGCCGTGATTCTCGGCCGCGTTGAAGTTTACCTGCCCGAACCCGGCCCGGTGACTCAAAGCGAGAGCCGGTCCCGGCCCGAACCCGAGAAAAAATTTCACTTACCCGGCCCGGACCGGCCCGGCCCGAGCGCAGATCGGGCCCGACAGGGGCCTGAGCCAATAATCTAGGCGGTGGTGCCCGAACATGAAATCGACAGCAAGGCGTTTTAAGTAGCAAATATCCATGATTTCATGGCGCATGCTATGCAAACAATTATGCTTTATTCTACGGTAATTCCTTGTACAAAAGGGCCCCACTGTGGTAACATCTGACGGGACATACTGGGTACTATGAAATGTTTGTTATTCGGTAGCGGTATACTGTGCATATTTTTTCTACAAGTACAATGGGAATCATCAAGAGCGTTTGATAGCAGATATTGTGGCAAGAAAAGTGATTTGCAGCATGAGTTCAGTTTCAACAGGGAGCGCAGTAAGAACAGAGCAGACAGAGAACAGAACGTTCTCGTCCCTTTGTTTTTATTGCGCTCTCTATTGAAATTTAAAGCATGCTCCACCATCAAACCCAATCGTGCATCATTTCGGATATGTAGCCCTTGTCTTTGGCATAGTAGCACCTTGCCACGGCAAGAGAAATACAGGAAAAAAGCCAAATTTATTACCTTTGTTGTAAATACGCTAACCTAGATAACCTTAGCGCAGCTTGCACAAAGTCGCGCAAGGCTTGGTGACAGCAGAGCTGCTGGGCACCTAGCTGCTCCTGGCATGGCTAAGCTTTTACCCTCTCATCTCTCTCTTTACCACCCCTTGCCATACCATGCTATACATGCCTGTGCTTTCTCACTCTTTTTTTCTATGTTCTTTTTCTGTTTCTTTCCATCTCTTTGTCTCTCCGTCTATTTCCCTCTCTCTCTATATTTCTCTGTAGTCGTCCTCTCGCCTTCTATCTTTTTCTCTCTTTGTTCCCTTTGTTTCTTTTGATGTGTCTCTATCTCTTTGTACTCGTTCTTCCCTCCTCCTCAGCCACACATTCCTTTCCCACCCCCTTGCTATAGTCTATTATACAAGGCTATGCTATGCTCTGCTAGTGCGCCACGATAGCCGAGTGGTTAGGACGCTCTCCTGCGGATCGTGGGTATGCGCGTTCGAATCCCACCTCGCCAAGAATCTTTCTTTTTCGCTTTCTTTCTCTATACTGATTCTCTCGTCCATCAGAGTTCTTGCGTCCCACGCCGGACAAATTGGTGTACGTGTTCTGGGAGCGAAGAAAAATATGAAGTTCTAAGAGAACGAAGAGAGCGCATGGCGGTTCATTATGACGATAATCTTCTTTCTACGACACATGACAAACCTCAAGTAGAGTGTACTAGAACAGGGGAGTGCCCGGAACGAGCTTCGAAAAGTGAAGCCCAAACAGGGTCAATCCGCTTGCAGCGCTGCGATCAATAGTCTGCATATGTGTCGTCGTTTAAGAGTTGCGCACGGCTCCGCCGAAGTGATGCAGGGGTAGAATCGAATCGCAGCTGTAGATGGTGGGTTCTTATTATTAGTGGCACCTTATAGCTGTATCGGTTTTCCTTTGTTTCTTAAAACTAGCTTCAGTTGCTACGTGTTGGTTCAAAAAGTAGCGCACAACTAATAAGTAAAATAGAAGAAATTTGGCAGTGAGCGCAGTTATTTGCAGCGCCACCGCCCGGGATTGAACAAAAACGTAAAGTATGGCCTCCGAGATTTTCGTGAATACGAGACTCGAAACGAGATTTCACATTTTACGTTACTTTTTGTAGCAACACGTAGCAACAGAAGCTAGTTTTACGAAACAAAGGAAAACCAACACGGCTATAAAAGGTGGCACTAAGAATAAAAACCTACCATCTACTGCCGCGATTCGAACCCGGGCCTTTTGAGTGGGAAGCGGGCATTCTACCCCTGCCCCACATTGGAGGAGCCGTGCGCAACTCTTAAACGACGACACATTGCAGACTACCGATCGCAGCGCCGCAGGTGGACTGACCCGGTTTGGGCTTCACTTTCAGTACATTGGTGCTGCGGCCGTTCCGAGCACTCCCTTGCTCTAGTCAATGCCTCCTTGACTAGATGCCCGCCGCGTCGCTCGCTTTCCCATTGCGGCGGCGGTTCCCTTAGTTCACCACAAAATCCGTGAGGCAGCGCTCGTAGCCTGACCGACTTCCGGCACCAGCGGAAATACGCTTACACCTTCGAGACTGTAACAGGCGTAATGGCAATCTCGGAGGCAGCAGCACGTGACCTTTGTTAGCAAGTAAGTAAAAGTAAGTAAGTAAGTAAGGTGTTCCTATTCCCTTTTAACACAGGACAGGCGTTTTAAGTGCCGCAGGAAGAAAAACCCGTTGCATCCGTTGCAGGCGTGCGCTATAGGGGACGCTCGTGGCCTGACCGCGGAGAAAAAAAGAGGGAGAGGGTACGGAACCGGGTTACCGGACCACGCGGCGGGCATCTAGTCAAGGAGGCATTGCTCTAGTACACTCTACCTCAAGCGTAACAGTTATGCTGTAAAACTATTCGCCGCGAGATCGGGCTATAGGTGGCAGCACCGTCGCCGCATTTGTGTGGGTAGGCGGTCGGCGGCGCGTATACAAATGTACGCAGCAGCGCTTCGCCGTAGGTGGTTTGAGTCGATTGTCGGCGAATAAAGCGCGTTGGCTGCAGCCTAATGGTTCTGTATTCGCCCTCCATTGTTAAATTAATGCACGAAATCGGCCTAACGTCCCTATTACGTGTGAGAGAAGCGCAACCTGCCAAACAATGGGGTACTGGCCTTCGGTCACATTCGTGTATTGCACTGTGCTCGATGTTTTTTTCATGCTTCATTTGCATGTGTTTAAATTGTGTTTTGCCTATACTATAATATAAATAGTTTTGCGCGACTGAGCCAAATAAGTATTTACTTCTTGCTGTAGCGTCTACAAAAAAAAAAGGGGGGGGGGAGCCTGTATTTCTGCGTAATTAGATAAAGTAGAACTTTGTGCACTCTGCTTTTCTTTCGTATGAATGCGCGTACTGCTATAGAAATTAGTGGCTTCAGGTCCTTTTACCGCTAACCGACCTCTCCAGAAGCTAGTTCATGCTTTGCGGTAACAAGGATTTTCAAATCGCCAACACTTCACGTGACGGTGTCGCTAAAATTCTGCATTGACACCTCGACATTTAGTACCTTTTTTTTCGTTTAGGACGACGCCAAATACACTATGTGATGTGCTTGAACGACAAAGTGGTAACCACATTGAAATGATTTTGGCGAATGGACGGTACGATGGTTAAACCTAGCGCCATACCGACACGTGCATGCGCTCGCGTATTAGAGTGCATACAATTCTAGTAAGGCGAAATGCTAATGTATATCGTGTAGGCATACGTACAAGCATGTGATACTGTGCTAGCACAACGGAATAAGCTGTAATCTGAGGACGTGCATGACGTACGCGCACATGCGAACATGGTGTGGCTAGCAGACGACGCAAGGAGCCATCCACACCACGGTGTTTCGTCCGCTCGCCGCTAGGTGCCGACTCAGCTCGATCTCGCGGCCAATAACGAACTCCGTGATCCACGTGTACTTTTCGAAATACGTATAAACAGCCGAAAGGACGAAAGAACCTATTTATTATAGCATTATTTTCATATATCACACCACTGCTAGTATATACAGTCTATAGGGCCGAAGAACTTTTATCTTTATTGATTGTTTGCTGCGTGTCTTGTTTGCTTTTACTTCTATTTTTTTACTCACTCCCCTCTCTAGCAAGACTTTGATTTGGGCGAGTTGGTACATGCTTAGCTGGGGAAAAACAGCGCAATAAAAGACGAGGACGCAAGAACACAGTAGACTGGACTGGAGTTGTAAGTTCAGCGCTCGTCCAGTCTACTGTGTTCCTGCGTCCTCGTCTTTTATTGCGCTGTTTTTCCCCAGCTAAGCATCCCCTCTCTAATGCCTTTGGGTTTGAGGGCATCAATAAATGAAAATGAAATGAAATAAGTTTTTTGTGGCATAGTTTACAATTCATTTCTTGACATGTTATTGTGCGAAATGTCAAATTACGAAGAGATTCCGGCTATAAGCACGCCATGCTCTGTTGCAGAAGATATCCTGCCGCGCAACAGTTTCTTGAACTGCTTGCGCTAGCCGCAGGGGAGCACGAAATCTTCCTTGCGAATTCTGAAGGCGGCGGCAGTCGTAGTTCTCAGACTTCCACCACTGGAGCAAATTTCGGACGTCTCTGCGGACTTCTGCAGAATGAACATAATTGTCCAGCTCGTAGCTTCATCTCTCTTGTTCCCGAACGTCGTGCCACTCCTCAACATAATCTATAAAACTCCTCGTTGAGGGTTTCTCCTTGCAGGTTTCAGTAGTGCATGTTACGCAGGGTTTGTACTGTGCTGTTTTTTTCTCTCATTATATTATGGCGTATGCCTTGCTAACGATGTTGTAAAAGCAGAAGGTAGTAATTGGACTACGCGGCTAGTACTGGCAGGAGGTGGACGAAGAGATTTCGATCTATTTTCGGGGTTCGTTCCAGTTCGGTAATAAAGGCGCTAATAAGCTTCTCAACGCTTAAGCATTGTATACACATGGTTCGAGGTAAGGGGACATCACCCAGCACGGAATTTGTAACTGTCTTTTTTCAAGCCAGATATATCGTCAAGTGAATATGGTCTGCCCGACACCTTGTTTATTGGACATATGCTATTCCTGCACATTCGAACGCTGTTGCGGTAGTATCACGTAGCTCTCGCACCATACAGCGGAACACGACGAAAGCTCAGACGTTAACAATGTGGGCCCGCAAAGCAAGCTGTGCATGTCCATGTCGCGTCACATGACCACTGGGAGCCGTGACGCAGCCACTGAAAAAGAACGTGTCTTTATAGTGATTCTACGTAACCTTTCGTTTTAGTGGACTGCGGGAACTTTCAAGAACGTTGCCCTGCTTTGGAGCTCTGTGATCGCTCTTTCGATGATAAGGTATACATATAATGTTACTATATAAATGTATGGTATTACATTTATGGCTGCGATTACAGAATAACACTTGGGATATAAAATAAAAGCGGTCGGTACGCATTTGGGCTGGTTGGTTCATGATTAACAGTAGACAAACAGCGCTAAGAGACGGGACGAAGCAAGGACACATACCACGGCGCTGAATGCAATTAATAAAGCACATAACAGTTTAGTTTGGAAAAGCTTTATTACACAGAATAGTGCGATGTTACACCTATATAAGCGCCTAGTCTATCAAGTAGCTTATGCAAGAAGCAAAAGAAGTTGAGTATTTGTCTCTCATAAAACTTCTCCGAAGTGTTTGCCCCAGATAAAAGAAAATGTTTTTAGGGGCGTAGCTCCTCTTAGTCTAACCTTGTCACGTCTCCGTTGTCCGGCGTAAACGGATCTCCCGTATGATGCAATAGATGGCGCTGTCTCATAGAAGTACACACAAACTGCAGTTCAGGGACGATATTCTAGATGGCGCTGTACACAACCTGTGTCCAGAGCCGTCGATGGGGAGAGTCTGGCGAATGGGCGGGGCAGTGACGTCGCGGCGCAGCGATGACGCTGTTCACGTCACCGCCACGCCTCCGCTCCGGCGGCGTCCGCCATATATAGTCTTTCCGCGCGACGGGCGCACGGCTGAGGCTATGTACGCTCTGTTCATTCGTGAAATCTAGCGCTACTAAAAAAAATTTCGAAAGCGAAATTGTGCAAGAACATTGTTATACGAATTTAATGAAGAATATGGAGTGAATTAGACGTGTCTAAATCATCGTTTAACTGAGTTATGCACGCCGATTCGAGTCCACGACGCGATACGCGCTGTGCTTTTTCGTCGCAGCTCTTAGACGCCTGTTCCTGTGTTGTTTGACATCGCCGTTGGCGTAGTCGGCGTAACCGATAGAGCGAACGATGACGAAATACAGCGAACGTGGATTCTGTCGATGTCACGAGCTACTGGCCTCTAACATTTCTTCCTCCGTCATGCGTGCTCGCCCTTCGGTCGGAGCTCGTGCGCATGTAGAGCTGGTGGGTGCGCTGCTACTGTCTCGCTTGTCGTGACGGGGATGTCGATGACGCCTGCAATGCACAGAGTGGCGTGCGTAGCACTCGAGCACTGGCAGTTTGTTCCAATGCGGATAGCCAGAAATTCAAACACAGTTCGCGTTGCCTCAACACAAAGCTGCGCTCAGAATTTGCATGAGGGAGTATCGTGATCATCGGTGACTTTTCGAGCTATGAAGACCTGTGGTTTTGCGTTTATCTTGGTTTTTTTAAATGCGAGGCATTTCTTAGCGAACTTCTACGACTTTGAGCGTATCTATGTGTCTATCTACCTATCTAGCCGCCTACGAATTTGTGCTCTCCTGGCCGTTTCGTTCATGGGGTGTATACCAAAATTGGTATGGCATAATGTGACTGTATGACAAACATAAATGACTGGTCTTAACATGAAAATCATTACATGCATGTCATGTACAGCATGATTCACATGCCACACTCTTGGTGCTGTTGCGGCCGTTTCGTTAATTTGATATATACCAAAATTGTTATGGCTGGACGAGAGTGAATGGCGAACATAAATAACGGGAGTTATTATGAAAATCATGATACGCATGTCATGTACAGCACGACTTACGTGCCACGCTCATGGTGCGCTGGCGGACGTTGCGCTAGCTTGATATACACCAAAATTGGTATTGCGCGACATGACTGTGTGACGAACATAAATAACGAGAGTTAATACGAAAATCATGACACACGTGTCATGTATGACTTACTTGCTACGCTCATGGTGCGCTGGCGGCCGTTGCGCTAGCTTGATATAGACCAAAATTGGTAGTGCGCGACATGACTGTGTGACGAACATAAATAACGGAAGTTAATGTGAATATCATGACACACGTGTCATGTACAGCGTGACTTACGTGCCACGGTCATGGTGCGATGGTGGCCGTTCCGCGAGATTGATATACACCAAAATTGGTATTGCGTGATGCGACTCTGTGACGAGCATATATAACAGGTGTGATTTTTGTAACATGTGACGTGACAAGTGTTACGTGAGAATCATTGCATACCACGCCGGAAAAGTCTGTGCACGTGTTCTGGCACCAAAGCAGAATATAAAGAAGCGGACGGATTGCGTGCCGCTTCCAGATGGTGACAATTTTTATTCGCCACTAACGGGGATTCTCCAAGCTTAAACAGCTCTGCTTTTAAAAGAAACAGATACCAGCGCACGTAATTGTATTAAGGCCACAAAAGCGCAAAAGCGGGCGTACACAAACGGCTTGGGGATCTCGAGCCTTAAATTTCCTCTTAGAGAATTTTAGTGCCGGGACTCCAAAGTGCCTTGCGTACGTAAGCCCCTTACGTTCCTCTTTATAGTCCATGGGTGCGGCTGAGAGTACAAGGGAACGTAAGAGGGTGAATAAGGAAGCGGCTTGGAGTCCCCGGCACTAAAACTCTCTAATAAGAGAGAAAAAAGAAAACTCACAGGGTCCCTTATGCATTCGCCTAAGACCACTCGAAGGCGAAAGCCGCCTTCCTTTTCTTCAGTTGATGTATTGTTCCTCACGCCCCCTCCCCCCCCCCCCCTCTCGAAAGCTTTGTGACCTAACATTGTTTTGCACTGCCTCCAATATCGGAGGCACTGCAATCTTTCTACACCACATCTGGTCATGTGCTGACGTCATCGCGTGAAGTCACGTTATTCGACGTCATGATGACGTCACAATCTTTGGTCGTATGGTCACGTCATTACGTGATGGTTTTTGACATCCCTCGTGTTGACGCCGCCGACGCGGGACGCCGACGCCGCGGACGCCGGCGGTCAATTTTCGCGTTTGCTGAGGCACTGAGGTTTTCGTCAGAGCAGGTGCAGGGCCCCCAGTAGGCGCGCGTTCAATGAAAACAATACCTCGTTCGGCTAGTCTTAAAGCGGACATCCTGTTGGTTTACTTTACAAAATCATTTTTCTGCTCAACATCTTCGCGCTCTATACTTCCTAATCACGAAATTTGATCGAGCACACAAGGGCCCCTTGCTATTCTGGAAGAGCTTCCTGCGCGAGCACAGACATCGTGCACTATAAGTACATGACTAAAAAGCGCAAGGCACATTCGCTTAGCACAGAGGCGCAGATTAATTTACATGCGCGAATTAAACGTGAAACTGCTGGCATGCACACAAGTGGCAACACAGCGGTAAATGACACCATAGGCTGACAGCCACAGAAACACAGACCACATAACGTACAACACATGCCAGGTAACCGCCGCAGCTGACGCGCGACGGCACTAACCTGCGATATCGAAATAAATCTTCCCCTCACAACATCACGGCAACATCCCAAGCTCGTGCTCAGAACGCGCGATAAATTACGTAAAGGCAACACATCACGCTTGAGACTTATAGCGTGATCGCTCCAAAATTTCAATCTGCCCAAGCGATCGAAACCATAAAACCCTTTATTTCAGCGTGACAAAATTATTTTTTAAGTATGTGCGCCTGAAAGGGCCTCATTGCACAACAAATAATAAGTTGGTGTTAATGAAACGCTGTTTATAATACCAGCAATATTCAAGCTAAATACTCAAGTACGTATCTCGCATAGCACGGAGCAGTCGTTCGGGGTCCATTTGCTGCGTCTGATGTTGCTGATCCAAAGGCGTCGTCGCTTCTTTTCCTTCGGAAGCATAAAAGGCGGAAACCCTGCGCGCTGCTGTTTGAACAGCCAACCGCGCAACAGCAGCCCACCGCACGCAACAAATTCACGCTTGAATGCGAGGAGCAGTCGCCATGACTACGCGCGGATTCGCACAAGAGCTTCGTAACCTACGCGCGCTCCTCAGCGATCGTGTAAGTGCGGCGCGCCGGCGTCTCGCCGTCGCGGCAGCGCCGGACTCCGCGCCGCGCTGTCGCCCGCCGCCGTCGGCGAGGAGAGAGGGTTTACGTCACGAGAAGAGGGCGGCGCTGGGGCGGAGCTCGGAGAGCGGCGAGATGAAACAATCGCCAAACTCTCCCGAAGGGTATATATGGCTCTGCCTGTGTCGTCATCACCATTTCTCGTCTCATTTCCTAGATGGCGTTGGTCCAGTAGAATTGTGTGCAATATGGCGCTTGTGTGAATCGACACTAGATGGAGCTGGAAGTGCCGCTGCTCTCCGATTGGCTGCTGCGCGGGCTGCGCGGGGATGCGCGGGGATGCGCGGGGAGCGAGCGCCTCTCTCATTCTCCTGGATCGTCGCCGTACGTGTCGGATCGGTGGAGCATGGACGATGCGCAGCGGCGGGCGCTCGCTTGGCGGCAGCCAGGCGGATCCCGTGACGGTGCGCGCCAAGGACGCCGCTGCGAAACGATCTCAACGAGAAGCGAATCCCGAGACCATGATTGCTTCAGGAGCTTCGCCCAAGCTCTTCATCATTCACCCGT
This sequence comes from Rhipicephalus sanguineus, assembly GCF_013339695.2. Lineage (NCBI taxonomy): Eukaryota > Metazoa > Arthropoda > Arachnida > Ixodida > Ixodidae > Rhipicephalus > Rhipicephalus sanguineus. The sequence continues at coordinate 226,987,248 of NC_051176.1, read as the reverse complement.
GGATATGCTGTAATTTTTTTCGAAATTCAATATGTGGAACATATATGTATGCACAACGTGTGTGGAACAATCTTAAGAACTGAGCAAAGTCCAAGCCCGGCCCGATCCGAGCCCGCCACCTCAAACCCGGGCCCGACCCAAAGCCCGGAGCTTCGGGCCCGGGTTTTCGGGCAGGCCCGAGCCCGTGCAGTGCTCTAATCCTGAGGCCACCAGCGTCACTACCACGCTGCTCGAAAACGCCTGGTTAACGTTCAGGAAGCCAAATATCATCACCATCATCAGCCTAACTACGCCCACTGCCGGGAAAAGGCCTCTCCCATGTTTCTCCAATTAAGCCGGTCGTGTGCTTACCGTGGCCACGTTATCTCTGCAAAATTCTTACTCTTATCTGCCCACCTAACCTTCTGCCTCCCCCTTCCGCGCTTGCCTACTCTTTGAAAACAGTCTGTTACTCTTAATGACCAGCGGTTATAGTGACTTCTCACTGCATGCGCTGCCCATGCCCTCCTCTTCTCGATTTCAACTAAGATGTCATTAACGCGCGTTTGTTCCCTGACCCACTCTGCTCTCTTCCTGTCCCTTAATGTTACACCTATCATTTTACTTTCCATGGCTCGCTGCGTCGTCCTTAAAATGTTATGAGTGATTAATAAAAGAGACGTCTCCGCTGCACATTCGTGCTCCCGAAACCGCCATTATACGGACAGCCATATTTTATTTATTTTTATTTATTTACACTTCACCTACATCGCCGTAAGGCATTGCGTAGGGGAGGTACACATGGGTAAATAACACAGTTAACAATCGATGTAATAGTTACAACAACGACAACGATACACAAGATACTTTTAAGAAACAAAACACTCGAATAACAGTGAATTACACAAATTATAAACAATGACACAGTCATACATTTTTAACACCTAAACGCTTCGAGGCAACAAATCATTCTTATTGGCAGTGATATTGTGGGCATTGTTAGAGGGAAGAAAAAAAGGTTTCATTATCAGTTTCATTAACGATATCGTCCGGGAGACGGTTCCATTCCTGTATTGTTTTGACGAAGAAGGAACTGCCAAAAGAGTGGGTTTTGTAGGGGTATTCTAATATTTTCCGTGAATTATCTCGTCGATTTGAGACGTACGTTGGTGCTAAGAGATAATCAAGGGGGTTAATGGCATTTCTATTGTAGTAAATACTATGAAGAAATTTAAGCCGCAGTTTCTGCCTCCTCACCATTAGTGGCTCCCATCCCAATGTTTGTTTTATTTCTGTTATACTTGAAAAGGAATTACAGTTGTTGCTAACAAATCTGGCTGCTTGATTTTGAATTTTTCCAGTCTGTCAATCAAGTATTGCTGATGGGGATCCCAGATTACACAAGCATAATCCAGAATAGATCTTACATACATGAGATAGAGGGTTTGTTTCACGGCCTGTGTAACTTGCTTAAAATTTCTGCGTATGAAGTATAGCATTCTACCCGCCTTTGTCACATTCTACCCGCCTTTGTATATTTCTGTCGTAACCGAGAACACTATACGCGCTTCTAAGCCAGGGTTACTGATATACCATACTCATATGTCGCGCCTCGTGGCGCACGTGCTGACTGCCGACTGCAGCCTGGACGATAAGCTCAGTTCGGTTCCTGTTACACAAACGCGCTGGGAAGCGAGCCTTTTATCTGCCGACACGTGCCTCGACAGATGCGTAGAACGCCATTGCAATAATTCGTCGGGCTCAATCACGATGTAACTCGGCTTTACACAGGACTAGGGCTTACCTCATCGTCTGTGCGCGATAATGTTTTTCGTGCATAAGAACGGGCGTCCTCCAGTCGTGATAAAAACTCATGGTATCATCCCAAAAACGCTGGCTGAGGACAGACAGTTAAAAAAATGTGTATAAATCCACGGCCCCCGATCCATAGAAATGTCTACTTGAAGTCTAAGACGACGATGAGATTTTATTTGTTTATTAAATGTTTACCCACGGAGACGCTGGCGCCTCTTGGAGGCGCCGGCAACTCGTCTGCTATGACGTATTCATAAATATAGTTGGAACACCGTGTGATATCGCAATTACGAGTGGCATACTACAGCGAACCAGCCTACTTGCATACTTTAGTGAGGTGGGAAAGATGTGTTGTGAGCTCGCACTGGCGTGTATAAAGCAAGTGAGAAAGAAAACTATCCCGTAATCGGAACGATCCAATCAAGCATGAAATGTACAGACTTAGTCTTACCTTCACGTTACCTCTAGTTAGGCATGCATGCGTGCCCTTCATCGTTCACCAATGTTACTTCAATTTCATGCTTGGCATCCTATTTTTTCATCCGTGGATGACGTCAAATGTATCTGACGTCCGTATTGGGCGAACAGAACGCCCAGAGGCATGTTATCCCACCGGAAAATATTAATGACGGAATTTTAGTGAAGTGGACAAAGTTATTTCAAGATCTTTGCGAATGATGTAGTAGTATGTATGCTGTCGTTCTCCAATACAATAAATAATGAGTAGAGGATATATGTCGTAATTAGGTACATACAGTTAAAACTCGATCTAACGAAACCCGATTTTACGAAGTTTCCGATCTAACGAAGAAATTTCGATTCCCCAGCAAATACCCATAGGGCTCAGTGTTATCATCAATCTGAATTAACGAACTAGCTTGGCTACCGAACCCGATTTAACGAAGTTTTTCCAGAAATAACTGAGTGAAAAAGCGGTGATTTCCTTCCAATTTTGCAGACAGGTTTTTCTTCGCGCGTGCGCTCTAACGATATCGTATTAAAACGTCTAGGCGCCCTACTCACGAGGCTGCACGCCGCGCCCATGCATGGAGCAATGGACTCGACCGTCGGTAGCGCACCGGATGGTGCTACGGGCGACGGTGGTTGGTTTCGTGATGTCATGGCACGTGTCATCTCCTCGCAACTTTCCGGCTCGGTGCTCGCACAATCACTACATTCGTTCTCCGCGTCTCCGCATATTGTTCGCCCGTCATTGCTTCACCTAACTAACGTAACGGTCTCTCTGGCTTGCATCGCCCGGACATGGTGCCCCGTATTTCCGGGCGACATGGGAGGCTCCATTTCAGGGCCGCCCTCGCATACTTCTCACGTGCGTAGGAGTAGATTGTTAGTAAGAACAACGACCTCGTAGCTTTTGGTTTTCGCTACTTTACAATTTCAGATTTCGAAGAGACGAAAAATCTCTTTCTCAATTTTACGAACTTCCCGATTTAACGAAATAATTCGAGCGTCCCCATCACTTCGTTAGATCGAGTTTCAACTGTATATCAAGGCAGCCGCAGTACTCAAAGCAGAGACTTATACAAGAAGTTTTTCTCCGTGCACTGGTTTAGAGAAATAATTACGCAGGAATTGCTGCGGAGTACACTGCAGTGAATATGTTTCCGGGCTATAAGAATATCGAGTTCGGAAAACTCTAAACTTTACCGTCAACGCCTTAACACCACATTTACATCCATGCTTCTCGAACTGGCACTAATCACAAGGCTTCAAACCTGAATGTTATGCTATAAGCACCGTGGCTGACTTCATGTGTGCAATAAAGACATGTCTCCTAAGGCAACTAAGTTGACAATTAAAATTTTGTAGTAACTATATTGGATATTGTAGCGCAAGTTTTTATGCCTGCAACTATACTGCAGTATGAATGAAGCTTGGTCAGTAAAATTTATGAATTCAAGAAACGTGGCGGTGTAATTGTCGCAGTGATCTAACGCTGACCCGTGATATTGCTGTTTACCGACGTGATTATAAGCGCCACCCGCGCAAATTACACTTTCGGTGACGGTGACGATGATTTCGATGCAACAGAGCACAAGAGGTGTTGAGCAAGCGGCAAACAATATATAAAAAATTAGGTGAGAAAATTTAGCACCACTGTTCTACAGTGCTGCAGCTTAAAAAAACTGTACGCATTATGTTGGTTGGACATTCAATAGGGATCGTGACATGGCCTTTCAATTGGGTTCGCGAGTTGAAGAAATGCCGGTTTGAAGTAATTCTGGTGCATGTTGAGAACTTCAAATCGTCAAACTTAAACGAAAGCTTCCCACATTAGCATTATGTATTACCTATATGGTGTATTATTGCAAATTTTGCAAAGTTTAATAAAAATTTGTGATCAGGTGTTCCTCTGCATAACGCCGTCGGTTTGAACTTCAACAATAACGCACGTTCAAAACCACCAGCAGTATTCGGATGCACAGTTAGACTGACAAAGCGCCTACTCTGCGCCGACATGAGACTCCGTCTTCTTGCCCTTATCAAAATCTGTCACTCTTGCAAACCAGGAAGCGCACTTGCACCTGACGGCGTTGTGCCATTCATTTTATCGTATACGCTTTCAGTGATGCACTGCAAGGCAGCTTCGTCAGCTGACACGTATGCTCTCTTTGACGAAGGGGAACATTCTAAATGTACAGCGTACCAGAAGACATCATCTGAGCCGTTCGCTGCAGCTCCGACTTCTATCCGGATTTTATCGACCTGAAACATCGCTTCTCTGCCGACTCTGGTTGGGAGTTACCCTCGCGAAGGCACTAATTGAAATGACCGGCAATGTTGCGTGCGAGCTCGGCGGCAGTGCAAAAAAAAAAAAAAAAAAAGTGAGAGAAGAACAACATTGAATACCATTTGTGCCACCGACCTCGATTTGACTCAGAAGCCGAATCACCTTATAACACGTTGCGACGACAGGACGGCGAACGCTTTCCGTGCAGGTGCTAACAGAATACAGGTCTCGTCGCTAGTTGGCCCACAAGGCAATAAGTGCACTATCGTGCTTCTTGAGGATGACGAGCCTTTGCGCATGCCTTTGACCAAGTGATGCAGTCCCGCACGCGTGACCGATCTATCGCACATTTCCTTCTTTCCTTCCCTCCCCTTTCTCTCGTTGTTTTATTCCCTTTCCCCCATTGCAGGGTAGCCAACCAGACGTTTTTATGGCTAACCTCCCTGCCTTCTGCCGTTCTGTTTCTTCCTCCTATCGGCATCAACTGGGCAGTCGCACTCTTAATGTGCACTGAATTGTTTCAAAGTGATGGTGGCCACACACAATTGAGGCACATGGAAAAAAGGACAAGACGGGACAAAGTTTCTAAACATTCCGCTGCCACATTCGCTATGAATTATTACCAACATACCCACTACCACGCCTTCTCACTGAAATGTGACTGATTGTGTTTCACGAAAAGTTTGCCCTGATGAGTTATATTGGTTCGACTGCGCTAGAAGTACACTCCACTGCCGGATAACAAGTGTTCGCTATCGTCAAGGTGTTCATTCCACTCATATAGGCTGACGGTTTGACCCGCTTCCTTCCTTCGATATCTGAACCTTCATATGCTGCGCGTTTTAACAATGTTAGCCACCCTAACAGCGGAGCCTGGTCCGGTCGGAGTGGAACGAAAACTATCATTATCATTAGCGCTGCTTCTCACGAGCTATGCATGACGTTGGCAAAAACTCGGAAGGCGCACGCTCTCTTCGTCCTCTTCTTCACCTTCTGCATAGAAAGAAAAAGAAAGAGAGAAAAAAAGAAAGAAAGGGAAGAAAGAAAGATAGAAAGTGTGCGAAAGAGAGAGAAAGAAAAAGATAGAAAGAGAAAAATCGAGAGAGGGAGAGAGAGATAAAAAGAGAGAGGAGAAAAACTACAGAAAGAGCGAGAAAGAGAGAGAAAGAACTAGAGAGTGAGAAAGAAAGAAATGGAAAGGAACAGAGACACAAAAGAGATAGAAAAACAGAGAGAAAGAGAGAAAAAGAAAGAAAGAGAGGAAGAGAGAGAGGGAAAAATAAGGACAAACAAGGAATGCCGCCCAGCTCCGCTGTTCATTCAGGCTTGGCCCCACTAGTGCGAAGCTGCCTGAATTTTTTACAGCGACAGGTGTTATGAGATCACAACAGCAGCCGATTTTGGAGCCGTAGTTGTTCGCCGCCGCCGCCGGTGTCCGTAACCGCTATCGCGCCAAATAAGAAAAACATGGCTGATCCCCCTTTCATAGGAATCGGTATAACACGAAAGTAATACATGTCTTCACAGGGGTAGTTGAACGTTTATTGTGCATTGTTTCGCCACAAGTGCGAAGGAATGAATGCCATGGAAACAAATTCTAATGTCACGCGAAGAACGGCAAGCAGCTCGGAACTTGCAGCGCGCTCTAAAGCAGAAAGGACGCACGAACAGTACATAAACAGGACGAGCGTGAAAAACTGTCACAAATGTTAGTTCTTTGTGTGTGAGCAGCGCGCGCCTTTCGGAAACGCGGCCGCTGCAGCGAGAGAAGTGACCATCGTGCTCTCTGTAACGTCAACGGAAACTTCCGGTGAAAGCACAAGACGTACAAACCACCCCATCGCGAGATAAGCGCGCGCGCACGAGAGCTACCCCATGCATAGGGCGCGCTCGCATCGCAACGTGCCTCTACGGGGTTTAAAGCGCACCCTCCGCGCCATCTCGCTAGTGACAACAAGAACGCGCTGAAGCCACCGAGCTCTGAGTACCGCCATCGGTAAATGGTGTATATAAATGGCTCGCCGTTAGAAAGCTGACGAACGTACGCTCTGTGGCCGAGTGGCTTCGCGCCGCGCGCTGCCGGAAATACGTCAGTGGAGCCGTGGTTGACCCCGGCATAAAACACTTTCGTGTTAAAATTTAAATGAGAAAAAAATTCTAATGTCGCATGGGATTTGAACCTAGGCCCACTCCGTGGCAGTCCAATATTCTATCACAGAGCCACACTGGTGCCTGAAACTCCTTCGAAAAAAGACCCGATACAAGCGTCATGTCGGGCAAGGAATCGCGTCAACATACTTAATAAGCGTGGTAGAAGAGTAAAACAACAATCAGGCATCACGCAATGCGAATTACGCAACGAGTCGGTCGTCAAATGCTTCCAACCCATTACAAAAGGATCATTCATAATTCTTCATCATCATTAGCCACAGCACAAACAAAGTACACGTGCCTTACAGATGTACGCGGGCACCACGGTTTTCCGCAGAATGACGAAGAATTACATTGTGGGTGTTTCCCTACTTCATAAAAATTGCGATGATTTATGGCGTAGTGGATACCTTGCATGTGTACTTGTATTAGTTGCCCCAAGAAAGTCTACAACGGGCTCTTTCAGCTTTCGTTGGGACTGTGCTGCGTGTTCCGCGCAGGCCTGGCGATTTTTTTTGTTTTGTTTTGTTTGTTCGCTTGCTGTTGTCTTGCGAAGTTGTACGAGTTCAGGGGCACACCTTTGTTCTTTATCTTTTTTTCTCTCTGAAACTTTCAGGTGCTGCAGTGTTTACTGCGTTGATTCATTTCATTTACTCGGTTGACATCAAGGGTTTCTGCCATAACGAGTCGCACGACTGTCCTTGCGGTTCCACCGGGACAACAGTGAACGTTAAAGTAGACGGGTGAGTCGCGCTGCAGTTATAATAAAGCAACATGAGCGGTACACGTGCATTCAATTTCTCTAACTAAAATGCAAGACAGGAGCACTATTGTGTCTGCGTACTGAAAGCTCCTTATTCTCGCCGGATAATACATAGGACGCATTATTAACGAAAAAAGAAAAAAAGTCAGCGAAATCTCGTAATCAGATCTTGGTTCTTGCACGTAAAACCTCAGAAATGATTTTTGAAAATAAAATTCTTACCCGAAATTTGCGACGAACTACATTGGTTCATCACGTATTGCTTTCTACAAGGACATTTCTTAAGCAATACATTTTTTTCCTGTTTATTGTGTAGTTGTTTCTCATGCATTGTGGGATTTTTTTTAGATCTTGATGCCCCTATAACAATGTGCTACATAAACTAACTATGTTTGAAATTCAATGCTTTCTGTTCTGAATTCTAGACTATATATTTCGGGGTACAACTTTAGAAGGCAGAGGGATTTTTCTCCTTAAAGGTAGATGAGTGTGAGTTTGCACTAATGGGCGCGTACCCTTGAATGACGTCATTGGCAAGACGGCTGGTGACTCCGCCGTCGGGCTCATGCACGGAACTATTTCTTTCACGGGTCGCGCACTGCACAAGCACAAGGGAAGGAAGCAGAAAACGAAAAAGAACGGTTGCTTGGGCTAGTTGGTGATTTAGCTTCGACATGTTTGAATAGCGCAAAATGAACGAGGACGGAGAACGGAGACCGAGGAAAACGAGACAGCAAAGGGCGCAGACTTCCAACATTGGAAGTCTGCACTCTTTCCTGCCTCTTTTTCTGCTTCTTTCCTTCGTGCTTGCACAGTACGCTACCCGTTCGATATGAACCAACTAGCCTGCAACAAGGTTTTATTACTATTTATTTAGTCGCGGAGGCAATCGGTGGTCACGGTTCAGTCATCTGGACGGGCCTCCCCTGCCTTCTTTAGCTGTATCTGGCTGCAGTACCTATACACATGTGGAAATCTCAACCGATTTTTATGATGACCATTATAGCACCGTTGCTTCCCTAACTTATTTTTTAATTCATGCTCCGGGAGCGCTTCATCGTGATAAAACTGAACACTGTGTGTCGACGTCTTTTCCAACATCTATAGGCATAAACCGGATCAGATAGCTCGGCCCATTGATATGACTGTTTGTTGTGTTATATGACTCAAGAGGAATTGGTGTATTCTCACATATTCGAAATACTCTGCTTGCAGATGCAGCTACGTCCGTCGCTTCGAGTTTCGGTGCCGACCTTGTGACAGTGACACTTACGACAAGATCTGTCCAAACTATGCGCACTGTCAGACGTGTGCATCAGGCCTGAAAGGCTGCGAAACCTGCCCACCCGGAAAGTACGGCGTATGGTGCACCTTGGGTATGTTGTCAGCGAACGGATGGCTGCGGTGGGCCGATGAACTGTTTCCAAGTTGCTCAGGACTTTTGAAGTCATAATCACATCTTCCGAAGCAATATTATAACTTGTATAACGTAACCACGGGGAACAGTAAAGCTCTATTATGAAATTTAAAGTGTCCCTGAAACGTTCTCTTGAATTTGTGTAAACCCATATGGATATAAAGTGTTATCAAACCATTCGCAGAATAATTTAAGCGGCGCACCTCGTACCAGAGGAGATACAGGCGATCAACCGTTATCCTCCTTCTCGACATCGCTCTTCCTTCTCAACTTCTTCGCCGAGTGGTCGACATTCACCGGACACTAGTGGTCGGGGCTAGGCACCGCCTCCTGCGCGGCCGTTCGCCAGCCGCGCAGGAGCCGGTAATCCGACAATCTGAAAACGCCACGAAGTTGGCGGACAAACTAAAATGGACAGCGATCGGTAACCAGTGAGCGTAAATACAGGAATTGTGGCGGTAGTCTTGTGGCGTGAAGTGACGGCCGCAAACGCGCGGATCCTGGCGTCGATCCGATACCGAACGCACGATACTCAGTCCATACCGGTCCGCTGCAACCACTCCGTTGGCCGGTTGCCTTGCACAGGCATACGATGTCGCAGTTTGACACATCGCCAATCACTAGAGTTGCAACCCGCAGCGCAGCAAGGGTGATTCATGGTGTTGGAGAAAATAAACTTCAAGATCAACGCTGGTCGCCTATAGCTCACGTCAACATGGAGCCGTCGTGACACAGGCAGACGACGCTCGCTGTCCGCCGAAAGTTCCTAAGTGTGCAGTAAATCGTGATTGTGTATTCTCTTTCTGTTATTGATTTTTTAACACAACAAATTATAAAGCTTTCCAATTATTGCGAACATTAGTTCACATTTAGTTGGAAATATTATCCCTGACTTCAATGGTACAGCTAAATAAAGTGCTCGCCTATGGGACGTCGCTCACCCATGCACCGTGCCATGGGCAGGGGCGGCTGAACGCTCGATTATCAGCTTCGCTGCGTTCTGTAGCGATGCGCACATTTAAAACCTGTAATAAATTACACACTTTGCTCAGAGATGAAAAATCCCTGAACAGGGGGAGTTTCTTTTTGGAAAATCCTCGAACAAGCCTCCATTTAATTCCCCTAACTTCTTTCATACTTACACTAAACTCGGAGCGCTTAAGGTTTGCTAATGATCCGGAGGATTTGGGATACTGGCTCAATGCGTTTGTGCAAAATCGTGAAATCCGTGTCAGGGTCCCCGTCGCAGTTGTATGACAATGCTTTATTAAAAAAAAAAAACAGTCTTAGCATGGATAATATACAGCTTACACCAAAAAAGAAAGAAAAAAAGCCTACCATTGGGCTGCATTAAGAAATGCACTAGTGTTATTGTCTCCGTAGATTTCAGATCCGCACCAGTGACGAGAACAGGAAGTGATCACAGTGTATGCACCACCACAGAAATAAAATATGGAGATTTAGCAAGAAAAAATGGTCTTCGTAATGTCAATGCCCCCCTTCGTATCCCTATCAGTCATGTACCTGGTGCGTACACGTTAAAGAAACAAAAAAGACATCAAAAGTCCATAATCCGATCACCAATAGATATGATACATGTTTATAGCATCTGAGCTTGCAGAACAAAACTTCCAAGGTTGTAGGTCTGTCCCGTTTGGCTTCATATAACGATGTCTTCATTCGCTGTTGTTGACACAAGTGTTGCTGTTACTGCTAGTCTCATTATTGCACTATAGGCACTGCGACTGCGTCTATTAGCGCAGCCTTGAGGAAGCTTCGTGTTTTTTTAGAAGAAAAAATAGAAGTGCGTGAAGCAAAGTTAATTACTTTTTGCACAATGTGAAACAATTAAAACGGGATACATTCGCTTTTCGGACAGCAGGACCTTACTCGGAAGGATATGGGCAAGCTTTGTTAGCTTCTTAAAATGAAATGTAAGATGGCCGTCCTAGAGCTGCGGCGATATCACTTACGGGCCACCTACCTCATTTGCACGGCGAACTGTTTTGTCCGCATGAATTGCCAGCGCGTCGATTTGGGAGACACGACTGGAACTGTCAGCGGCTGATTTGGGACCGATTAGATTCAAGTGGCCTGGTGCTATTGCTTTCATGACAACGCCATCGGTTCGGAATGGAACGCCTGCCATAGAAACCATCGTGAGTAGCGCAACGTGACAGGACACCAGAAAGGAACAGACGAGCACAGGCGCAATGCTCGTCCCGTTTTCCTTTCTGGTGTCCGGTCACGTTGCGCTACTCACGATGGTTTCTATGTACAAACACCAACTCGCCCAACAGTCAACTGTTTTAACGCTAGCCATTTCTGGCCGTGGCAGTGTTGTTTCCTTCCACGAGGCCCTGAGAATGGATATCAAATTCAAATAGAAGTAAACGTCCTACATTCGCGATAAGCACAAACGAGAACTAACGGTGATTTTCTTTTACATAAGCTCTACGCCTGTATTGTGCGCCTGCATAGCACACTTTGGCAACGTGAGTACTTGTTTTGAAGCATGCCTTTCTCGTGCAGATTGCAGGTGCCAGAACGGAGGAGTCTGCGACAAGGACACCGGCAATTGCCGGTGTCTCCCAGGATTCTCTGGTACACTTTGCGAAATCAGAGATGGTAAGGGGGATGAGCATGCATCTTATGCTGTTTGCATTATTCATTGTTTAACTGGGGGAGCAGATAAGGGGTGTAATACGCAGACTGAAAAGGCGTGTTTTGCTGCCGTTAAAATAAACGTCTTTTAAAACGTCCAGCGTGTCATGTTGCTACCTCAGTTTGTGTTTTCGTATTACTCCTGGCACGTTACGCAGTAGTGGTACAGTAGGCATGTGTTACTGTTGCATCCACGAGCATGGACGTCGTCAGGGGTGTGCAAAGAGGGCAGTTTCTCCCCCCCCCTCCCGGCCCCCCTCGTAAGCCACACCGCCCCTCAAGCCCCACTAGCGACCCCAGCGCCAGGATTCAACATAAGTTTGACCCCTCCTCCCCCGCACCCCTTTACATCCCTCCCCGCCCTCCAATAGACATAATCCTGCCGACGCCTGCGACCACAAGCTGAGGTCGTATTTTTGTTTCACGTATAATTTTACTGCGCTCTTCATTAATTGACAGCATTATGTGTTACCTAAAAGAAATGGAAAGAAATTGTGTTTTGCTCAAAGCGGACATCACACGTCTGCAACGATCAAACTTTTTTTAGTACGTGGAGCGAGCCAAGCGAGTGATATTTATTTACTGCCATATCTGGTGTCCGCAGTAGAATTTTGCTATCCTTCTACGCTCGTTTATTGCCAATGTTTGATGTATCGATGCCACCGTGCTCCGGATAAGCTTTTGGTCATGTCGAGTACTCTATTTACTAGATTAACGAAGTAATAGCACGTACGTTTATATGTTCTCTTAACTCGTGGTTTCAACGCCCTGCTCAAGGTCTCATAGCCTTTTGATTTTGTATTTACTGGTCACCGTTCGTTCTTTATTACTTATCCAATTAAAACTATTTACACTTTATTGTTTTTTATTTTAATTGACCTACACATGATCGTTATTACTGCGTTGCTTAAATATTGCTGGATTCTTGTCAGGCTGCCCCCCTCCAGCTCATCCGCAAGGTGTCTTAGCTACCATGGCGCCTCCAAACCTACCAAAGATTATCCACTACAACTGCCCAACTGGCTTCAAGAGGATCGGTGCTGGCACCATCAACTGCCAGAACGATGGCTCCTGGAATGGAGTGCCACCCTATTGTGGTAAGACCGCCATCTGGATGCTGCGTCTCCTTCTCTTGTATTTTCTCTTCGTCGGATGCAAAAAAATATGGGGGACATTATATAAAGGACCTTCATTTATTCACTCTGCTCTATATGGTTAGCGTTATAAACGTATAATGGTGTCACAGCGCTGTGGGGATATGGTAATGATATCACTTGAAATCAAAGACCTCAAAGGTTATGTTGCATGATCATCGAACTTCAGTTGCCGTCAAGGCGTGTTAGCTTTTGTCCAACTTGGCGCGCTGGACGGGCAACACACACCGTGCGCCTTCTCGATCGCTCAAACCTATCATATAAATAGTTGTCGTAAAAATGCAGTCCTTTAACGACGTAATGGTCTTCGAGGGAAAGAACAAACTGAGTCGGTATCCTTTTATGGAGTCTTGAGAAGGTGTTCGGGATGGTTCAAGTTATGTGACTTCATGCGGTGATAATTTAGCAGCCTAAATGAAAGCCTCGTTTGGTTTCCAGTCTACCCCTCTCGTTCTTTTTCGTCATTGAATCCTCAGGCGACACCCACAATTGTAGCTTATTCTGGAACGCTCGCGATGCGCCCTACTATAACGCTCGCTAATATCCTTCGCTGCACTCTCTCTCAGGCTACCGCCTTTAGTGACTCTAATTATGCCATTGCCAGGGACACGCAGAGTAGAATGCAGACATTATGTCTTCGCCAGTCCGAACTCTCTCAGCTAAAGGAAATAAAAATCCAGAAAAGCGTCGGGAAGATCCACTTTTACTAATAGCGCCATACGAGAGAGCAATTATTTCGCAATCTACGTTTCACAAGCTTGCAGGACTCGCGCGGGGTTCACCTTTTCTCCCATATTTTCTGTATTTTTCTGTCCTTACTTGCCGTTTTTCGTGCGGCCCTTACGCAGAGAGGCAGGTGCCGTGCCCTCCGTTACCCGACGTGGCTCGGAGCGTCGTGCAGGTGCATGGCGCCGCGACGAGCGTGCGGGAGATCCAGTACAACGGCACCACCGTGACCTACTCATGCGCCGACGGATACGAAGCCGTTGGCGCAAAGTCTCTGGAGTGCACCCACGAGGGCGTCTGGACGGCGTCGCCGCCATCCTGCCTCAAAGGTCAGTCTGGCGAGCAGAGAAGGCTTTAAATGTGTACCGGTGATCACGCAGCTCACATAGGCAGTCAGGAGCGAGAAAGCAGCAGCCGTATATGAATGAAGCAAACGGCTGATCTGCATATTGATAAGAACCCAACCACCAATAAGTGTATTGATGTCCGTTGGCATAGTATGCACTTCATACCACGCAAGAGTGACCGACTGTTTCTGTGTGTGCTATGCTACCACGCAAGAGTGACCGACTGATTCTATGTGTGCTGTGTCGTGCTATCTTTTTATCTTTCTCTCTCTCTCTCTCTCTTTCCTCTCCATCTTTAAATCTCCCCCACCCTGTCCCCATGTGTAGGGTAGCAAACCGGTTGTCCTATACTGGTTAACCTCCCTGCCTTTCCTTCTCTACTATTTCTTCTCTCTCTTCATATAATGCGTCTCAAAATTATTCTTTTTTGTATGATATTATTTTGTTTTGTGCGGATTAAATGTTGTCGGCTCTGCAACTGGCACCCTGACGCGGCTCCACTGGAAGCATAAACGGTTTTATCGGTCAAATATCGGCCTTCATACACGTTCCAAGTGTCGGGTATCTTCTGTAAATGTGAATTAAATTTTAGATGGATGTCGCCGAGGGCAGTTATGGTATCTGGCCAGTATTCTTTAGGTGTGATTTCATACCTTGATATTCACGTTAATGCAAGTTAAAACTCAGGGAAGAGAGGAGGCATCGTTGGAAACTGTGGCGCGGCGCCATACAAAACGCGCGCCCGGGCAAACTTTGAGTGCGGATTCCACTAGCGACCTGTCTTGTCCTTTTAGACTTTTTAACCTTTGCCCATAATCAGGAATGTTAGTAATAATACAACAAGTGCCCCTTCGACAGATCAACAAAACGCTTGAATTCTCCTGTGCTTTTTTTTCTTGGAACTCTCGTTCACTGATGTGTTTCTTGGCAATTAATTTATACGATATTAGATGCGAAGCAGCTTTTGCTCGGGGCCGAGTCCGGCGTCGGCGGTGGCGTCCGCGCTCCACTGCGCATGCGTCTACTCTCTCTCCCACTCTCCTCCTTTACGCAGGTGTTCGGTCGCCTTCTCTCCTCTCCTCCCCCGCGCTGCAGCCGCGGCGCAGCCTCTCCTCCCACGTGATGCCGCCGTGCCGCAGCCAAATATACAGCCCGTAACCCACTCTCTCCTCTCCCTCCCTCATTTCATGTTTATATAAGCGCGTGCGCTCGGTCGGCTTCCGTCATTCTCTCTTCGCTCCCGTTCAGATGAGTTGTAAGGTCAACGTCGGCACCACTCGTTCACTCGGCGCTAACGGAAAGCAACGCACAAACACAACCTAATGAGAACAGAAACACTAAATACAAACCTCACACACTAACGGAAACGCCGAGTGAACGTAATGGAAACTTGGTGTGCGCCCCCAATGCTGCTTCGCATCCCCTCATGGTTCCCTTAAGTGGGAGATGGTGTCATTGTCATTTATGTTTTAGCTGTTAGGTGTAGCTTCAGAACGACTAGTTTTGATTCACATAGTTGTATCAGCGCACTTCATTCGCAGAACGAGTACATAGTGCATGGACATGCAGAAGCCATTGCTATATCTCTACAAACCAATTTGTGTAGCTTTGTTGAAGAGTCGACGAGTGGGCGATTTCGTATACCGTATTATTGTATACAGCCACACGACACAATGCGCTCTGCATCGTAGAATTTGCATCGTTTCTTCCTCTTTCCATGCTGCTCTGTTGCTATGCCCACAATGGCGACGCAAACCAGCGCTAAAAGGGAACACATTGATCGTAATTAACTTACAAAGCTCATTTTTATTTCCTTGCTCAAGTAATGAACTTGTAACCAGCTTGACGTGCGGCTCCATGGAAGTTCTATGTTTCTGCAGGGCCGAATTCATGAAGTTCATATAAGTATATTCTTTTGCAATTAGCAGCGGTACCCCTGTGACGTCGGACATCATGTCCACTCTTACGAACATTTCTAAAGAAGTTTTTGTAAGCACGAGCCATGATTTCATATGGATACACAGACGCGCACACGCCCAGTAGATCGCTTTCACAACCATGCCGCAGTCATGGGAGCTGGGTCAGATGGCGAAAGAAGTACAACGGCCTATCTTAGACAACGAGACAATTAAGAACATTTAAGAGATGACTGACCTCGCGTTTCAGTAAGCTAGAAAGAGCTCACTGGGGCAAGCATGAAACGGGAACGAAGTATCTGTTTTCGGCCTCTTCACATTCAGTAGTTTGTGTCTATACGTCCGATATTCCACTAAGCTACATAATTCATTATACGTGCATTGTTAACGATTTTTTAAATCAATGTTTTTTTCTCAACACTACTAATGCGTCTTCTGACCGCATGTCGTGCTCAACTAAAGCATGGAAACCATGAAAAAAAAAACGAGAAAAAAACTGGGCGTAGCTTGCTCTAGTGGCGGAAGGCTATAGAGACACTGCGGAGCTGATCGGTACCTAGCTGGTCCTGGCCTTTCGAGGTTTTGCTTAGTTTTTACCAAGCTTTGTGAAGTCATACTAGGTTTTACTATGTTGTGCTAGGCATTGCGAAGTTTCTCCTGTGTTGCCAAGTGTTGCGAGGCGATGCCCAGACTCGCCAAGTCCCACTCTGTCACTCTAAGCCAGCCTTCAGACTCGGTAGGTGCTTCCGCATCAAAGACGAGTGCAGCATTGCCGGGCGGTAGCCAGTAGTGCTCAACTTCGGGACAGGACCAGCTGTAGGTGCCGATCAGGCTGCGTTGTGTCTCTAGCCTTGCGCCACTAGTGCAAGTTACGTCCAGATTTTTTGAGCCATGTAGCCGGCCTTGCCGCGTAAGGGCTAGATAGCGGAGTGAGGGCGAAGACATGCACAGATGTGCCAGGGGTTGCTAGGCAACGCGAGGTGGCGTCATCGCTCCGCCAGGTTTTTTGTCCACGACGGACGTACCATACACTCGGCTTAAAGAGCTCCGTTGTTGAAAAAAAAAAAGGTTCCTGACAGCTTCAAGCTTCCAATTGAACCTGAAATGTTCGATCATGCAGTGTATGCGTCACTTGACTTCTGCAAACTACCTTCCATTTCTATGCTGCGTGGCGAAGCCTCGAAGCAACTCTCGTAAATAACCCAAAACGCTGGTAACACGAGATAGAACGTGGCCCACAACACAAGCACTCGTGTTGAGCGCGTGCCTTCTCAGTGCGAAACGGAGCGACATACTTATATATACACTATGAGTAAAAAGTGGTGTACGCATAATCGTGTGGCATGACGTATGTAGACCCGACGGGCAGGTGCCTGAACGACATATTCAAAGAGTCTAAGCGTAAAAGAGCAAAAATACTATCTGGTATTTAGCTACAGACTGCAGTTGCGCTCTTTTGTTGGAGGATTCTAGCGTATACTGCGTAGATCAGTTGATCGGGTGACTAAATGCTGGGCGAATAATGTGTAAGCGAGGTACGCCATCGGTCAAGGATGTCTACTTCCTATCGGCATCTGGTATGTATCCGCGGTTTGTCTTCTTGTTGATTTTCTTCCCTGTATTACTAATAATGTGCATCTTCTGTCATTCTTGCCAACCAGCTTTTATTCTTCGCGGTGAAGAAATAACAACTTCCGTTGTTAGTGCGCCTTGTCTATTTATTGTTTCTTGTCCTTCGTCTTCTCTGGTGCCGTCTTCTGTTACGATACTCTCTGTCACGAAATCAGGCTCTCACTAACTGTCTCGCTTCTTGCCGATAGAAAATCAATGTGCCGCGTCTAATACTCCTCCACACAGAAAGGGATATATTTTCTTCCAGTTGCCGAAACAGAAGTGACGTGCTCAACAAAAGCCAACGAGATCTTATCTGATGACAGCGACACGGCGGTGAGGTAAGTTGAGCACTCACACATTGTTCATAATGCGATAGAAATTTTCTTCAACTGTTTCTGTTCATTGAATGATTGCGCATGTTTATTCCACTCATGTTGACCAATTTGACTGTATTATGAATACGTACCTCCTCCCCCTTATGTATTACCCCAATCGGAGCGCTTTGAGGGAAGGATAAATAATGATGATGAGGACTTTGTCGACAAACATTACAGGAGATGCGCACTCTTTAACGATGAGCTTGCTGCAGTGTTCACCTGGTCTCATGGTCGGACAGCCGTGCATAAGCTATTACTAGACGTTGTGCCGGAATTGCTCCTTTATACTATACGCCACGTAAGTATCAATGAGCTTTGTACAATTTTTATAACGAAGGTAAATACTAGGTCCAAACGATAAAGAGACACATATCTTTGAAGTTGTTCCCTGAACGCTAATAACAGCCCTGTTATTAGCGTTCAGGGAACAACATGTTTCGCCTATAATTTGCCCCTGGGCAAATTATAGGCGAAACATGCATATCACGTCCCTGAGCCCTCATGGGAAGGAAATCCCTGCGGCTTTCCTTCGTGTGGCTTATCACCTTGCTATGTTCTCTAATGAAATAACAACATTGTTTTTTTTTTCTTCGTGCAGCAGATTCAGTTGCAACAGTTTGAAACAAACCTGATGGTCACTTCTGGCGCGAGCGCGCTTTTGCAAGCATGCAGTCTGCTTGTCGTGCCTCCTCTGTGGTAAATCATGGTGTCCGTCGAGCGGCAGCGCGGCACAGGTGTGAGTGGTGGTTGTCCACGAACTCGTACCGTGCAAAAGGCACCCATTCCAGCTTGAGTCTCCCTCTGCGGCTAAAGTTCGCAACCAGCGGTATATTCATTTTGCACTTATGTGGCGCCTGCGAATAGCCGGCTCCTCACGTGAAGGCACATGTTTACACCGCTAAATATTTCAATTGTTTTTTTGTCCTTTTTTTGTAGTTCTCGCATTTCGCGAAAGTGCGCTCAGATGTATATAACCGCTAAAAATAGAACGATTCCGCTTTCTTTTTTGAATTTCGTATCGCTGTATCTATTGCTAGCACGTACTGTCTATAATGTTGGGGTTTATGGCGTAATAGATGCTTTATAAAAGGTTAAGGTAAACAACAACTGCATGTAGCTGCGCTTCAACGTATAGGGTTGATTTGGCTGTCATGGACGGCGTTACTCTGAACTGCATCACGCGAATATGGTTATCTCATCTCGTCCCGCTGTAAATTGCTGACCACTCGCAGGGTGCACTGTCCTCCCGGCTGCGGCTTGGTGTCCGGCTCGGTGATCGGCTCCTATCAATACCACGTTCTCTCCTCGATCTGCCGCGCGGCCGTGCACGCTGGCCGAGTGAACAACGCCGGCGGCGCGGTGCATGTGCGAGCGGCGGGCGCTTACGCCGACTTCGTCGCCTCTACGGCCCACGGTGTCTCCTCAGCCAAGTGAGTTCTTCGGCCCCCGGGGTTTTTCTGTAGTGCGGTCTTTCCGATGCTCATTGACCTTGCGCTTGTACTTGAGCAACGTCTTGCCGCGTGTATGTATACGTATTGGGGGAAGTTAAAGTAGAGTTTGGGAAGAAGCCTGAAGTTTCTTCGGTTGCCTGTCTGACCAGACTAAATCTTTAGGACTCCAGAAATCCCAGTGACAGACAAAACGAGCATACGATATATACACTAAGAAAATAAAACGATGCATTTAAAAAGTATGTTCGCGAGAGGGAGAGAAATGAAGGGAGGGAAAGAGAGGGGGAGGGATGCTAACGTTCCCGTAATGCCGTGTGGGTTTTGTGGAATGGAGGCTCCGCATTGATTCTTGCCGCGAGAAATTCCGTAACAAACAGAGAAAGCACGATACTCGGGCGGTTTTCTTTATTTCAACGTCACTGAAACGTGACCGGCGCGAGAATTGAACCCCCCACCTCATACCATACTCAGCAGCAGCGCGCCATATCGACTGAGACAGCACAATATGTCCAGGTTTGTTCGTTGGCACGCTTACTCGCACCTGCACGTTCTCATCTTTTTTTTTTTTCTTTCTTTCTTATATCTATACTTTCACATAAATAAGTTAAAGCGATGTGGACCAGAAAAAAAAAAGAAGAGTATTCGTTGCCGGCTTCCTGTTGTCGAGACTTCCGTCAGGGTAGCCGACACCTTATTTTCTTCTGGGGCCGCCGCGACGGTCCTCTTATTGTCGCTTCCCGACCAGACGGGCTTCCGCCACAATCTCGAATTTATGCTTTCATATTTTCGTTATTTCAGCTTCTCCTCTCTTGGAGCCAGTTTCAGATTCGTCACTGTGGACGACTCGCAATGGAGGATTCCTGATGAAGGTGCGTATATCGGCATACGAATAAACATGCGCGCATAGTGCTACGCCGTGTATCATTATCGGCAATGCCTAACATGAACGCCTCAAGAGGAGCACTGCAGCTGATAATACGTGAAGTATACATAAGCAACGATGTGCGATGACGTAGTTCCCAATGATCGCAGCTAAGATTCTAACAGAGTTGTTGCACGTACAGTCATCCACAAAAGCTTGCGGTCCTCGCGAGCGCGTGGCCAAGAGCCTCTTCGCGACATTTCCGCTACGTCAGCGGTGATCGACAGCAGCGCTACGCCCAAGACGCGACGAACTAACTGAAAGCAACGAACTAGCAGTGTGCTGCGCGGCCGCAGAAAATTGATATACCAGTGAACAACAAGATGTGTTTCCGGCCCAGCGCTGTGGTCGACGGTAGGTGGCGCACCGCTTGGTGGTGCGGACAGGCAGTTTGGCGCGCGCTCGCGTGATCCGTAAACTTTTGTGGTTGACTGCACCTAATTTCGGCCATTGGCACTTGTCATTTGTGGTCGTATCGGGCTTGTTCTTGACGGCGCTCCCAAACTTATGATTGCTCTGATGCAGAGCGTAGCCGGAAATCTTTTTCGGGCAGGGGGAGAGTGTTTTAACCACCCTTTATGCATGTTCGTGCGTGTGTTTTTATGTGTGCGTGTATATACACACATGCAAAATCGAAAATGTTGGGGGGGGGGGCGTTTGAACCCCCCAACCCCACTTCCTCCTAACTACGCCAGTGCTTTTATAGGTATAACGTACAATTCGGTCGGGCTATATTTGGCACAAATCCATGATGGTAGGAAACGCAAATTTTTTACAAAGACACTAAAACACTGAAGCGTCTTTGGTTTGTGGTTCGGTATTTTAGCGTCTTTGTTGTAGAAAACTTGCGCTACCTACAATCATTGCTTGAACACTTATACAAACTCGATAAGCAATGAAGCCAATTAAAACATAGTGGAAAATTGACGGTTCTTATTGCGCATAGCTAATCACTTATAAGAATGAAATTTACATTAGGCCTAATATTATAATCGAAGCGAAAAGGCCACGCAAGAACAGACAACTTGTCACCAGTAAGAACCGAACCTGGAACGTTTGCATGACGTGGGCAGTGTTTTACAAAGTGAACTACGGTGACGATCGTCCTTTAGTCAACTTTCTTAAGTATTCATGCATATTTATGACTCGTCATGCTAAGGTTAATAATAATAATAATATCTGGGGTTTAACGTCCCAAAACCACGATATGATTATGAGAGACGCCGTAGTGGAGGGCTCCGGAAATTTCGACCACCTGGGGTTCTTTAACGTGCACCTAAAGCTAAGCACACGAGCCTCAAGCATTTTCGCCTCCATCGAAAATGCAGCCGCCGCGGCCGGGATTCGATCCCGCGACCTTCGGGTCAGCAGTCGAGCGCCATAACCACTAGACCACCGTGGCGGGGCATGCTAAGGTTGCGAGCTCGGATCTTACCGGTATGTCTCTTCTTGCAATTTCACGTAAAAAAATCAAATTATATAAATTTATTTTCCAAATCACGACATGATTGAGGCACACCGTGGTGGCGTATCCGCATTATTAATGCGCAGTAAGGATTCCTTAATGCACATTTATATGGACGTTCATAAGCGTTTCTGCATTTCACCTTTATTTAAAGGTCACGGTCGCGGCAGGTATCGACCAGTGACCTATATGGAGATCAGCAGTGCAACTCCGTAGCCACTAAGCTACCACGCCGGGTCACTTACATGGCCGTTCTCCTTCGTTTAAATTGTTAATGTATCAAAGATTTAACGCGCATCCATAATTATACAGTTCAATAACAGTTTTCATATTCAATGCGGTTTTTTTTTAGTTCATTGTGTGTAGGGGTTCACTTGGTTGTCGAGTAAACCGATTCCCGTTGTTGTACTCGCTGATACAACAATTTCTGTGTTAACTCCTCTTCGCAGGCTGTCCTCCCAAGTGGACAGATTCCGGCAGCTTCTGTTTTTACTCCGCCGGAAAAAGCCGTCCTCAGGCACCGGCGAGGAATTTTTGCCGAAATCTGGGAAGCCAACCTATAGCTCTTCGCGGAGACAACGCTACGAAGGCCCTTGTTGCCGAATTTCTGGCCGCTAATGGTATTTCCTTTCTCTATTGGTTGTTCAAACGAAGTGCAATTTTATTGATTTTCGCCTACACATTCGCACTCGATAAACATTCGTTACAGTTAACTTCGTCATTAACGATGTATCTCAGAAATTAATCTCTTAAATAACATTTTTTTTTATTTCTTTCAAATGCAGAATATATTCTAGACACTAAGCGGAGGCTTAGGTTGAGAGATTGAAAGCGCTTGATTTTTTAAATCTATCTGGCAACTGGGCGATTGCATGCCACGATAATATAATTTCATCAATGGGCCAACAGACTAATAACCAAGATACCTTTAGAAAACTTGAAGGCTGCCTGTGTCAAGTGATAAGAATATCTTAAGCACCATTGTACAAATTCTTTAAATATGCTTCAAATTCTAAAAAGAAAAAAGATGCACCGTTACAATGCTGTTTTAGGAGTTAGTGTAGCACCGCCGTAATATTGTAGTGGTCAGCGCGCTTACATGTTTGCAATAAAAAGGTAAGTTAAAGCACTTGTGCTATACTTGCAGGAATCGTAGAAACATGGCTTTCAGAGCTGCAAGTCCAGTCGCCGTTCCTCCTGAACCCGGAAAACAGCGGCACGCCTGGGGACACCTGCGTGGCTCTTAGCGTCGCCAACCCCAGCCAGCCCGAAGTCATAACAAGGCCGTGCGGTCTTGCTCTTCCAGTCACTTGCTTTGCGCTCAAGACCTTAAAACTAGGTGAGAACGATAGCGTCTCTGAGCTTTTGCGTGCTTTGGGGTGACTTCAGAATTATACGGAACGAATTACATGTGATTACCTATTCGTAATCAATCACATTTTTTGTTTGTTTCTAAGTTAATCGATTACTTTAGTTGCCCACTTTAATTCGAGAAGCTATCAAACGCAACACAGTTTTGAGCACTTTAATTTGGAGGAACTATGCAACATAACCTCCAGAGGTCATGCCGTGAAGTATAACGGATAGGTGGGCAAATTGATTTGGGTTCATAATTCGTACAGCTGAACCTGGCTGCTTGCCTTTGTTTCTTTGTCCTGATGATGTTTGCAGGCTAATTGAACAGGTGTTGGTATGGCTCTGTAGCGATAGGCCCTGCCGCCCTGCAGCTTTTAACTGACCCTACCGGGAGGGCCTTCCTCGAGTCCTAACAATTGCAATGCTCTGCACTTTATGGAAGACCCAAGCGCGAGCATCGCGTTAATGTAGCCACAATCTTGTGCATAAAGTGCTCGCACGTTAGAACACTGCCCTTTTCTCCAGCGCTCACATCAAGCGAGTTTTCAGCGCATGCAAAGCAACGATGGCAAATGGCCGGCGAAAATTTCGTAAAATGTTAATAACTGCTGGGAGGAAAGTAACTCGGAAGTAACCGATTGCTCAAGAAAATTCTCAATTTCCTTTTGGGAATTAATTGGTCATTTTAATTAATTACAGTTCTGAAGAAAGTAATTGTGATCGATTGCTTTTTTTTTAACTTGAGGAAGTCTGCTTGGGTTAAAGCCACTTCCTTTTAAGAGTGATACGCTGTAAATTTTCGTTACAACAACCCGAAAGGGTAGCTCAAGCAGTCACTAGTTTTCCTTTAAGTCAGGTTACGCTCAGTTCGTCTCATTAGCTGAAACTTGTTATAGCTAATTGGCAGTCAGTTCCTGAATCCCTACAGATTCCATATGCTAAAATCAAATTAAAGTACATAGTAATCTGGCATATATGCGCGTTTCACTGCCAAATTATGAAGCAGTGCAACCACCTTGAAGATCACTCTGCGTGTTATCATTTCGCTGCAGTTAAACAGGATCCAGTACTTCTGGCAATACATCCGTACACGTCTGCCCGGTTAGCGAGTAGTTAGCGAGTAGTAAATGAACATTAACGTGCAGAATGAGGATCGTGAAGGGACAAGGAAGAGGTACTCGTACACTCTAAGAAAAAAGAGAGTATGCGTGACTCTTTTCGGAGAGTTCTGACTTGCCACGTATACGACTCTCTTTAAATAGTCACGGTGACTCTCTTGGTGGGTCAGGGTCGGCTCGCTCTAGGAGAGTCCCCTGACCCTCTAGGAAGAGTGCAAAGACTCTCATCGGGAGGATCACGTTATCACTCATAGGGAGTCAGACGACTCTTGCCGGTAACGCTCCTAGGGGGGTCAAGGGACCCACACCAAAGCATCAAGCGACTCCACAAGTATTTTAAGCTACTCATTTGATCCTTGCTCTATTTTTGCGCGACTACTGTTGAAAATAGTGGAGTATTCATTTTAAGCAAGTCCAATAATACTTGCCGTTCTGCCCAGCGACTGTAAAAAAAGAATAGTTCAGTTTTATAATTATTTTTAAAAAACTCGTCAAAACAACACATATTTTCCAACAAAGTTATATAGAAAGCGCGAAAAGATGGTCTGTGATTTCCAATTAAGAAGTTTGGGTATTCCTCATTTACATGCTTCTATGAGTATAGCCAAATAAATGTGTGACTGTGATGTGCACAGTGTCATATGGTGCTAAATGAACAGCAGAAATCGCCATCATGTTTCCATATTTATTCCTTGTGATTAAGAATAAATCAAAAAGTGGTGACGGCTGGAAGCATCAGACTTGTGGCTTGCTAGGTTGTCGCTCCTGTCCAGCGTGAGCACCATGAAAAACGGTATCTGAAAAGCAGAACGTGATATTATGATGAGAAAATGAAATTGCAGTAAACGTTTGCACAACCTACACAATATAAGTGGTTCACACAGACATAATAAAGGCTAACAACAAAACAACAAAGCACATCCTCCGGCAGCCAGAGGCATGCCGTGAGCGGTTATTGACCGCACGTTTTACAAACGTAACCCATCCTTAAATACTCAGATAAACAGATGCGAGTACTAGGGCCCGAACGACACCCAGCGCGTGCGTACGCCGTCTACGTCGAGATCAGACATGTCATATGCTAGAATTAGCGCACATAACTCCCACAATCACGTACACTCACTCGATTCTGTTATAGCGCCCAACGTCATCGCACTGTATGCAAACCACGAAAACAGCAAACAGAAACGAGGGAAAAGAGTGCACGCCGGCGGCCGCAACAACGCGCGCCGTCGAAAGTCTAGAGCTTTTTCACTTTCACCGGCGAGGCGTGTCCAACTTTAATGACTACCGCATACTTTCTGGAAGCCACCGTACTATATCTGCACCTCAAACTACCGTCTTTAAGCCAACAAAAACCATTACATATAGTGCGTCTAAGGGTTCTGTACACAGGCTCTTTTTTTTCACGTTCCCACGCGTGGAAGCACGCTGCACACTCAAGGTAGATAGAAATGTTATGATGAAGTAGACTTAAGTGCTTCTCAAAACGACATCTTGCACCTTCAGTAGTGCAGACACGACGTGCGATCAGCAAGAAATGACTCTCGATTATTGTTTGCATCGCTCACTTTATGGGAGCTTGTACAGCAACGCGCATAACGGTGGGAACTCGTTAACTGACAGCTATAGTTGGCCATCCGCAACAGCCCCGCGGGCACAGGCTGCTGTTGGAAATGGCTGGCAGATAACTTCCGCAGAGCTGCTGCAGACGCCCAGCTAAAGCTGTATAATTAGTGCCTACGAAAGCAGTACACTCACCGTTAACTGGCGCCCGTTGTCCGTATCCACAGCTCCATGAATATTCCGCCCTCCAAGCGTCACTTCGTGCACGGAGCCGGCGTCAATACCACCGAAGACGCGCAACCAACTCATCCACGCAACGCATTCCAATAGACCAGGAGACTGAGACGACTGAGAGAGGAGAGCGGCGCGCCACCCCGGCGCCAACCCCGTCTGCGTCGCCGAGCAATGCGCCACAACGGCGCCAAAGGGCGAGCGTGCGATATGTATGGCGTATACGGCGGCTCTTCCGTATACCGAAGCCAATCGAAACGCGCTTCAGGAGGGTCCAGTGACTCCTTCCCAAATGCGAACTCTTTTTTTCTGCCTGTACCTTCCAAAAGGGGTCAGATGGACACCCGAGGAGAGTCACGGTTCCATGACCCTCTTTTGACTCTCTTTTTTCTTAGAGTGTACGCGCAACAACGTGATGCAGATCGCGTCGATATGAACGCGATTGCCGTTTTTTGTGCGCAGTCCAGTGCGAGGACCCAGGCCCAGTCAAGGGTGGTTCGGCGCTGGTGGAGAAGACAGCGCACGGCCGCTTCCTGGAGGGAAGCCGGATATCCTACTACTGCAAGGAGCTGCACTACCTCAGTGGAGAGGGAAGGCTCACGTGCACCGCCAACGGCACCTGGAGTGCCCAGAAGCCTCGCTGCATTCCCGGTGCGTGCTAATATAGCGCCGCTACTTCGGCCGTACCGTGGAACGATCAATGCAGGGAAAACACTCGCACCCCAGCCCGGCGAAAACACTTGCTGGGCTTTAAACGAGTTCCATGCATTGTCTATGCTCGCTATAACAATTTTGGCTTCTTCTCTAACGTTTATATTTTTAGTTTTACTGTTTATGTGACGTATAACATTTCTGGAGTGGGTATAGTTCTTATATAGAACGTAAAACGCCCATGTGTCTTCCGGCATATTATTTGCCTAAGAAAAGTGCTCCACAGAATGGCGTTCAAGGCTTCGTGACTCTTCTAAGAATCCTCAGGAAAGAGCAGTGATGTTGAGTAGAGCACTGAAATAGCCGTGGAAAATACAATGTATTTTCACTGCTGCATGACGGGTACCTGCTGTGGTTGCTTAACGCGTAAAGTGCCGCGCTGCTGAGCTCCAGTGCGCTGGTTCGATTCCCGGCCTCGGCGGCCGCGTTTCGATGGGCGCGAAATGCAAAGAATACTCCCGTACTTAGATTTAAGTGCACATCCAAGAACATCAGCTGGTCGATTTTAAACCGGAGTCGCCCACTACGGCGCGCCTCATAACCACGTGGTGGTTTGAGCACGTAAAACCTCAGCAGTGTATGATTGATCCTTTTGAGAAAAGCCTATGCCGGCACACTAACCTCGGTCGCTGTGCAGATGCATCGCAAGCAGCAGATGGGTAGCAATGCGTGTTATTCTGATATGTCATTCTGGAAGAGTATAGGGAGAAGCTACAATATTTAATTTTTTTTATGTTGTTTCACTTTTTAAGCTGTGATTACCGTTTGTGAATGTCCAGCGGTCAAGGTTTGTACGTAGGCGAGCAATAACATGACCTACATTCTGGCCTAATGATGGCCTACTTCGTTAGATCGAACATGCCCCCCGTGTGTTTACAAATCCATGTAATATAGCAATGTCCTTATATTATAATTATAGTTAGCAACCGCGCATGACAAGGTTCCTTAAAGCGACCTTCAGTCTGCAGATTCGGCAACTGTAAAGAATCCAAACGCCAAATATTTGACCGCAGAGCTTGTACTATAACAACGTGTACATTGACTTTTTCAAACATTGATTCACACGAATTAATTTGCAGACGTACCGTGCACATGCACACGGTAAGCTGGTTGCAGTCAGTTCCGCATCTCCCGTATACTCGGACATCACATAAATGGTACAACTTAGTACTGAAAAATGGCAGCAGCAAAGCGATCTCAATTAACATGCAAGACGCTCAATAATTATCGGAACGTAAAGACGCTCGAATAAATATTGGTGCTTTGCTGGCTTGCGCCGCACAATTGGTAGCTTCTTTCGCGCGCTTTTTTTTTTTTAAATCCTGTCCATTCGTACCACTCTCCTGGTGATATCTGCAGTGGTCACCTGCGGAGAGCCCGAAGTTCCAAGTCACGGGACCATCCGCGTGCTTCCCCCTATACGTGGTGGTGATCCCAGGCGCGGACCAGTGCGCGGGTGAGCGATTTTTTTTCTCTCTTTGGTTTTAGGCTTCTATATGTTGTTGGAGCCAAATATATGTTCCAGCGCGCAAGAAAACAATATGAAAAAGAGCGCAGAGGCATAGAAGAAAAAAAAAAGAACGAACGACGGCAGGAGAGGTAGAACGAAAGGTGAGGCTGAATGAGAGGTTCACTCAGTCAGTTATTTTGATTCGCGTGGCTTTTATGAGGTCGACAAACATTATCTACGAACTTTATGAATGGCGGGTCTCATGAATGCGTGCGCATTCACAGCCCACGCATGCCTCCCAGTGTTATGTGAGAGTTTCTGGTAGTTCTTTCAGTGTCGCCGTTGCAGTCCTCCTAAATACTTCCAGGCATAGCTTCTTCGCGAGACCACATCGCATAAGTCTCTTAACATATTGTGGATTCGGCTGTACTCATAAGTGC
Source organism: Rhipicephalus sanguineus (assembly GCF_013339695.2). Taxonomy (NCBI): domain Eukaryota; kingdom Metazoa; phylum Arthropoda; class Arachnida; order Ixodida; family Ixodidae; genus Rhipicephalus; species Rhipicephalus sanguineus. The sequence goes on along the minus strand of NC_051176.1, from coordinate 226,958,863 downwards.
TTTTACAGTAATTGAGTTCAGGGAACACAGCTCCGCCGAAGACGTAGAACATTTCTCTCTTGAATTGAATTGAAAACAATAGAATTAGGTCCTGCGGAACACGACTGGGCCGCGCTTAGACAGCCGTGAGCTGATCCTTTTCTCAATTTTGTAAAAGCAGTGATATTGCTGGCTTTAATTGGTACGAATGTAGCAATATATTATGACCAGAATAGGGGATCCTTGGATGTGGACAAGCCTAATCCAAATATAAGAGACTCTTCATACGACAAGTACCGGTCAGTACACAGTGACCTAGGATGAATTGCAAAGGCAGTTGGGTCGACTGACTCAATATCATGGGTGCCTCGTACATCGCAGATTCGGCTCAGGAGCGAAGAAGGGACAGTTATCAAATCAATTGTACGCCCTCCCTACTAACAGCTGAGCGCGACGTCTATGAGTCAGCGCCATTTTGAGGTCTCCCGACTACACGGAGACGTCAATGAGTCAATGAAAATGTTCTTCGATTACGAACTAAAAACAAAGAAGTACCCGTAACGCTCGCTGAAACTATCGTAGTGATTGTTTCTGTAGTCAGATACAACTTTAGAAGTCCGCGGCATTTCCTCCTCAAAGGCGGATGCACACAAGCCGGCACCAATGGCCGCGCACTCCGGAATGACGTCATGAGCCGGACGGCCGGTGACCCCGCCTTCGGAGAACATTGCCGAGTGAATGAGAGGGACTACTGCTTTAGACGCGGAGGTGATCGGCTGCCGTGCTTCGGTAGTCCGGGCGGGGCCTCTCCGGGCTTCTTAAGTTGTATCCGACTACAGTTGAAACCCGCAATAACGAAAT
>NC_051176.1:226522924-226657923 GCF_013339695.2 Rhipicephalus sanguineus | reverse complement strand
TTGAGCATTTAATGTGGTGTTGCTGGCGCATCCACTTCTGGAATGCAAAGGAAAACGTGGTCGTGTTAAAGCTCTGCCAGGAAAGTCATTTGCGGAAGCTTTGAGGGGCTCATGTTTTCTTTCATCTCTGGCATAAGTAATGCCTGAAATAATCATGCTAGGATATGACTCTCGGTGTACCGTGTTTCAGTAATGCGTCACCGCTAATCTCACGGAAATTGTCGTGCTATTTGTTAGAAAGTACAATACTGCAGCAATTGCCAATATAAGCGCTGAATTTGTCATTAAAGAAACACTGCACAAATATTGAAATTAGAGATCTACTGATTTCAACTGATTTTTCGCAAAAGTATTCACTACTATTTTTTTATGTGTCATGGCAACGCTGGAAAGGACCATTTGCTGAGATGTCGCAGCAAGGCACGTTGTCGTCCCAAGAGACACCTCAGCGCAAGGCGGCCCCGCGCTTCACCGAGCACGAAAAAAGTGTGCTGATCGATCTCGTCGTAAGGCAGTTCAAGCACATTATCGCGTGTAAAAAAACTGATGTTGCGTCGGTGGCGAAAAAAAAATGAAACGTGGAAAGAAATAGCCAAGCGCTACAACGCCAACCACGGGATTACCAGGCGCGACCACCTGCAGCTCAAGAAATGCTGGAATAACCTCAAGCCGAAAGAGAAAGAGGAAGCTGCAAGAGAAAAGCGAGAGCGCCACAAAACTGGTAAGAACAATATTTTTTCGCATGAGTGGTTCACTTGAGCTATTATTCTTGTGACCTTCCACATGTTTTGTATTCGGGAGATGAGTGATTTGTGAGCGTTAATACAGTCATGACCGTTAGGTTTTGCAGTGCATGGCGAAAACAAAAACGCTCGAATCACACTTTCTACGAAGCAGTATCTTAAAAAAAATGTGCACAGTTTTCGAGCAGCCTATTGCGCTAGATAAAGCGGTAGACAACTGACGTACTTGAGTGTTCTATGGAAGCAAGACATACGAGCGCGGTCAGGTTTGTTCTGCGTAATACATTGCTATTTTTTGTTTGAGGTGAGTCAGGCTCAACTTAAAAAAAAAAACAGGAATACATAGCTTGCACCGACGTCACAGTGGCCGCCATCTTGGCGAACCAACTCGTTGAGGCGCAGGGTGAACTCTTGCTCGAACGCGCGGAGCAAGAAGCGGTGACATCAGATTAGTTCCGGTGCCCCCTCCAATCCTTTGTGTTCCCCCTTGGCGCAGCTGGCGAACAGAAGAAAGCGTGGGGGAGCACAAAAGAACGCGCCGGGAGGGAACGAATGGCTGTCCTCCGCTGAAATGACACACTAATGAGATAAAAAGGTCACGGTAGCCGCCATGTTGGTGAACCAGCGCAGAGAACCTGTCAGTGACGTCACGTGCAAGCCATGTATAATGGAACAGTGCAATTTTTTCGTAGAAGTTTGTAAAAACTGGCTTCATTCTGTGATGAAACTGCTTTATTGCTCATTAGGAGGAAGACCGGCACCTTCCGCCATGGCCCCCATCTACCAGTTGGTGGGGTCAATTGCTGGCCACATGGCGACAAGGGTGGAGAACGCCTTCGATTCAGGTGGCACTGCATACCTGCCACCCGTCGCAAGTCTGCCTGTCGTAAGGCTACTGCAGCCAATGATCGATGACCGAAGTGAAGCGGACATTGATTGCCAAGGTAAGGCGTTTTGCATCTAAAACGCACTGAGAATATCAAAAGAGTTTCACGATGTGTATTTCCCAGAAATGTCTCCTCTCTGCATGAAGTGGTGTACAGGTACTTGAGTCATACAACACTCCGTTAGTGATGTTATGTCATCTTTTCTTTATTGCATATGAGCAGTAGGATGCTGGCAGCCTTGCAGATCCTTTCCAGCCACCAACAGGCACAGGTGCCAATGAGGAGACTGGACCGCCTTCCGTAGCGCAGCCAGAGGCTGAAGAAAACACCGCTGCGCCAAGCTGCACAAACAGCCCCCAAGTCGCCACAGGTTCTGCAGGCTCTACTTCTGCGGCAACTCGGATGGCCGTCTTGGAGAAGACGCTGGCCGCTGAAAATGAAGTTCGTGCGGAGCTACTTCAAGAAGAGCACCGAATTCGCGTCCGCATACTGCAGGAGGACCACGACGACGAGATCCTGGAACGGGCAAACAAGAGAAAACTTGAAAATTAAATGCGAGAGCTCGAGCTATTAAAACAAAAGAACGAGCTCGAGAAACAAAAGCTACAGGTTGAAGTGCTACAAATTGAAAAAGAGCTGAAAAAAGAACTGCTCCGCAGGCTGCAGCGTAGTGCACCCCCTCTAATTTAAATATAGGATTGATTTTTTTAGAAGATGAAACCATGTGAGTCTATTTGCATGCATGTAGTGTGCTAAAGTACATGGCTTTGTGCAGCAATACTAAAAAAAGGTTTCGGCATGCCTGTCAAGCAATATATTTGACATTTGATAGACAGAGTGATCAAGCAGCACAGTTTGTAACAATGAAGCGGTGCCAGACGCAAAGCCCCCATAGCATGACCGCTGCTAATATTTTCTCAGACACATTCGCTAGTTCCAATTCTGGAAAAAATGTTATTGAAGCGAATACACTAGCAAGTGCAGCTTTGTAAGGCAAAACTGGTTTTCTACTGCACGACCTCCCAAGCTGAGAGAAAAATTGAGCAGTTTCGAGTACCTTCTAACAAAAAAGATGTCTGTAGCACATCGGGCTGCAGTTTGCAGTTATTCACACGTTTGTCCGAATGTGGAGATATCTGCAGTTTTTACCTAAGTGAAGCTCTTTCGGGTGAACAGGTCCCGTGCTTGCATTCCTGAACAGCTGTCGTTGAGGCGATCAACAGGTGGCAGGTGCACTGTTCGGTTTGCCGCTGTAATGTTGGAGGAAGGTTGTGGGACCCTTTGAGCTGGAGGCTCCGGTTCCTTGCTGCGCAAGCTGTAATAATGAGTACAATGTTTTTCGCCTTGTGCTGCATCCCCATGTCCAGGCAGGGAAAACGCCTCTTCCACACTCCAAAAGCCCTTTCAACGACGTTGCGAGTCTTTATTTGAGCTTTCTGGTACCTGCGCAAATGAAAAAAATATACATTGCTCCACAAGCAACTGGATTCAATGCCACACCTCAAAAACGTGCCCCAAGTTTGTCACGCAACACCACTGACAACATGTTAACCTTCCTTTGGGTGAGTCTGTGGGGCCAGGTTCTGAGAATGGTGTTAGTAAAAATGGCTGGCATGCGTATCCAGCGTTACCCAACAGCACTCCGGGCACCCTGTTTTCTTCGTAGAGTACGTGCAAGCGGGAGTTATCGAAAATTCTGCTATCATGCACAGATCCTGGCCAGCCGGCAACAACGTCAAAGAACTGGAGTTGTGGTCCAGCCACAGCCTGCAGCGAAACAGCAACATACCAATAACCATTAATAAGTCACTGTACGGCGCCTTTCACTTCACGGGTTCGGGATAAAGTACCTGTGCAGTAGAAATTAATGTTGCTGCACTGAGTCACGGTCGATAAGAGGGTATTTTGATTGCAAAATACAGACAGTATTGTTCCTTCGAAAACCTTCGCGAAACCTGCCTTCCAGAGCAAGCAGCAAGAAAAGTTTATTAGAACGCTGTAGCAGTGTACCTTATAAGGAACAAAATTCTAGAGCAACCACATGGTCTAAAACGAAACGACTGACCTCGAGTGCTGCAAAACACTCCACGAAGGCGCAAGCGCCGCGCCCCTCGGGTAACTGCTGCATTATTCTTTCGCCTTATTTATTCCACCAGCGCATGACAAGCGTGGCTCAACACAAGAACGCTAATGACTGCATGGAAAGAAGTGTACGACCCGCGAGTTGCTCAAAAGAGTACGAGCGAACTGCACTGTTCAGGGAGTCAAATTGTATTGCTTACCTGCACATTGAAGGAGAAATAGCCTTTGCGGTTACGGAACACTTCGCGTCGTCACCACCGGGGCTATTAATGCGCACGTGTGTGCAGTCGACACATCCTGTAACGCCAGGGAATTCGGCCACTTCATAAAAGTCCCGCATAACTTTAGGAAATCCCGCCGGCTGCGGGAAGCGCACCAACATCGACTGCAAGTGCTTTGCGATGAGTAGGGTCACTTTTCCGACTGCGCGGCACACTGTCGACTGCGGAATGCGCACGAGATCCCCGGTGACTGTCTCGAATGTGCCAGCGCCGTAAAACCTGAGCGCCATCAGTAGCTGCAACATGGGAGGCACAGGCTGTCCTCGGTTGTCCCCGCTTTCTTGGAGCGGCAACATAGCCAGAAGCTGCCGCACGGCGTTCTTGGTGAACCTGTAGCGAGCGTGGAATTGTTCCTCGTCGTACAACTCCATCGGATTGCCTCGGTCACGTAAGGCGGGTCGCGGAATCTTTGGCAGGCAATGTACCTCAGAAAATGCTACGTCCATAGCGTGGCAAGCAAACTCAAAAGCGGACAACCTCCGCGCGACGTCCATTCGAGAGGCGACCATGTTGGAATAACGCATGAAGACTGTTTCAAGCTCGACCGCAGCAGACTTGAAACTGGTCCTGACTTCGACCGAGCCAAGTCGCCCGCAAGTCGTCCGCAAGTTCGAGAACAATTTATGGCGAGCGGCAAAGCTGTCTTGAGTCAAGTACGAGTCAAGTACGAGTCAAGTACGAGACAAGTAACATCTCTGCATTCGGGGGTAAAGGGGTATTCAGACGGGGGAGAAATGCTCGGGGGATAAAGACGGAGCCCAGTGACGTCAGCTCGCGAGGAGAAGTCTCCACAAATGCCCCCCACCAGTGCCTCCTCTAGAGGAGGAGGCACTGCCCCCACTCACACGGACGAGGCGAACGGAGGGGGATACAAGTGTTACTAGACTACTCTGGTGGCTTGCACCACCCGTTTGACAAGCTGCAGACGACCATGCAGCTGCAGACTGTACACCCGCTGTCGCTCTCTGCAGGAGCAAGTGCAACAATTTGGCCAAACAAGAGCCCGAAATTTCGCTATATCTCCCACCGCCTGGGGATCGTTTGTCCTAAAAGGTCCCCGTCTCCCCCGAGGAGGCGCAGGGGGGGGGGGGTCACGCCCACTCGCTAATCCTCCCGTCTCCCCCGAGCATTCCTCCCCCGTCTGAATACCCCTTAAAGGGGTCGTGAAACGTCCTTCAAAAATTTTCAACTACGTGTGTATTCAGAATCCTGGCCGTCCATTTAGTACTATACATCGACTCGTTTGATGTCTGGGTTCGCTGAATTACTAAAAAAGCGCAATTTCGGTTTCCCCGCTCACGTTCCAGTCAACTGTGTAGCTGACGTCATTTTAAGACAGCCAATGAAAAGTCTCTGTCGTTGACAAAACATGGCGACGCAGCGATGTTTTTGAGTTTTAGTTGACCGTGGTTCGTAGCATCATACTGTTTAGATTGTGGTGCCGGCAACACCATAACATCATGGACACAGAGCGGGCGATGGCTGACCTTCCCGAACTACAGCGTCGTCTGCTAGAGCGGAGACGGCTGTTAGGCTTTGAGCCGTACGCCGACGCACCCGTGCGGGTGCGAAACCGGCCATCGTCAGAGCAAGACAGCGGCAGCGGCGACGACGGTGAAGAAACCTGCGCCGTGGAGGCACCTGTATCGGGACCACGTGGAAAAACCTGCGCTAGCGGAAGCCCCGACCATGACCTCACACCTCCTGAGCTTTTTCGGTGGTGCGTCGAGCAAGAGGTTCTGCGTCGGTACGGCGTCACGCTTGAGGCGAGCGCTTTTTGTGTCCAAACCGAGACTCCGAAGGACATTGAGGTTGGTTTGGTAGTCTTCTGGCAGAAAGTGGTCGGAACACACGAAACCACTCTCTGAGCCCAGACCATCGGGGCCATCGCGGTTGATAGCTCGAAGCCACACTGCTCTGCGCTGTGGCGCTGGGCAGCTTGTGAAAGCGAACGTTGTTTGCACTTTAATAAGTTGTGCGGCACTGTCTGACGACGCACACAGTTGGCATAGCGAGGACTAAGCCGCCGAGAACACACAGTAGAACACAACTTGCGACGCTGCACTGACTGCACCGACCGAGCCCAGCAAACCGACGGGAAGGCATGGATACACACGTGAAAGAGCCCGGATGTACTTGAAAGCGGAACCGAGCAGATCACTCACTCTGATTGTACAGCTTAGAACTCAGAGCGCCAAAATAGCGCTGCTGCTTTTTCTTTTTTTAGTATCCTATAATTATATTACTTCAGAGCAAAATAAAGCGAACGCTCTCTTTGTAACTTCTCTTAACATGACGTTCACTGACGTCACATTTTAGTGCTTTTAGCGGCCGACGGTCGCGCATGGTCGCTAGCGATCTCCAAAGAACTGTGATTTCAAATGGGTGTCATTAATTACAGAATGGATATTGTGCCGAAATATTTCGGAATTGGTATGTCTAATCCGTATTAAATCAGGGAAAATTGCAACCGGGAAGTTTTATTTTCGTTTCATGACCCCTTTAAATGAGCACTGACATCAAATTTACTCATGTCAAGATTTCTGCATCCACGAGTAGTTATCGACCCCCTAGTAGCGATTCGCGACCGAAAATGCAACTGAGGGACGAATAACAATCCGTTTTATTGATTTAGATCACCGCTATCTAGCACGATTCAAAACGGCCGGCAAGCCCGCCATTTCTTAGCGCTGGCAGCGCTCCCTCGAGGTCAACTCCAGACCGCGCCTCAGTTTACCACTTGTCCACAGAAAGGAGTGACGTGAGGATCAGCTGCTCAGCTAACATTTCGTCTGCTAGGCGCGCACGTTCAGTCATGCCTTGTCACCAGCATCGCCGTCGTCGCCGTCAAAAGTATCGACTAGTGGTGAAGACGGCATTCTGGAACTTAGAATCACCGCGATACGCGAAGTCGCGAACCATTTTCGCTTCGACCCTTTGCAAAACAGCGATTCAAAAATGGACGCTGTTCCAAGCAGCAACGAGGAGGTGCCCGGGGACGCACGCTTGGGCCATACTCGCTGGTGTGTCCCAATTAGCTATATGAGAGAATTTTAGCGTGCACAGCATTCCGGTATACGCAAAGGGGTCTATGGAATATCGGCATAGCGAATGCACACCAGCGGAGGTTTCTACAATAACGATTCTGTGCTTGCCAGGTTCTTTTTTGAGCCGCCAGATGGCCCCACCTATCCGGCCTCTCACGGTTACGGCTGCAGTAACCCGGTATTACGCTAGCGCAAGGAAGTCCACGGACGAACTAACATTCACTAATAACGCTACATACGTGTTACTTGTTAGCGATGATATTTATCTATAGGCTGCTCTACTTCGATAAGTTGTGGTCGTGTTGGCGTGTACCGTACGTGTAATTAAACGCCACGCACTTTCCGCTTTTTCCGCGCCTCGACGAGCAGGTCCGTACTATGCAGCGGTTCCCCGACATGCTGGCACGTAGTCGCTTCGATTGATCGCACTCGCGCTGAGGATCACACGACAAATCAGTCGATACGACACGATGAATCGCAGGCACGGATCGGGACAGCGAGAAGAGCCACTGGCTGGGAGTGAGAGCCGGTGAGAGCGTCGCCTGGCGTCGGCGGCACAATAAATACACTCAGATCGTCGACGTCATTGTTACTAGCGTATCGTCACTCAGGATGGTATGGTCGGAATCTATCACACCTATTACGTAGCACTAGTGTCGATGTCGCAGCGTGATCAATCTTCCGTTGTGCTTTCGTACGCTGTTTGCCCTCGAAATAAAATTACTTCCACGCGAGGGACGCCATTCAAATTTGGCCAAGGATACCTGTGCATACCGAGCAATCGAATGAAGGGCACATCTCGACTTTGAAATTTGATGTCAGTGCTCCTTTAAAGGCCGAGACAGACGGTACGATTTTCCATGCGATGCGACGTCCGACCCCGCGGTGTGCAAACCGGAATGGGGAAACCAGCGCTGGAGTTATAGATAGATAGATAGATAGATAGATAGATAGATAGATAGATAGATAGATAGATAGATAGATAGATAGATAGATAGATAGATAGATAGATAGATAGATAGATAGATAGATAGATAGAGAGTGTGGCCAAGTAGCCTTTGCAACGGGTGGACTCAATGAAGTGTCCTAGCCATATATAAAAAACCACGAAGAAAAAGAAAACATGAGTTAATAAACACACAGACACGTCAGAAATCGCCTTGTGTCCCTCCACCACTATTCTTCTTCTTCTTAAGTGGTTCAGAGGAAAGGAAAAAGGCACCTAATTTCTGCAGCCCAATAGGGAGCACGGCGCAGTGCCTATAGGGGAGGGGGGATGAGGGAAAAACAGAAAAAGAAAAGAGAAAAGAGAAGGGATAGAGTTAGATGTAGCACACACCCGCACGACACGTAAGCGATGCAGTGAAGCCGCAGCAGTCCGATGCTGCAGGCAATGTTTGCGAGAGTTCCAGGTGGGCGTCTCGAAGTAAGGGGGCAGGTAGCCCCTGCTGCACGTCACTTAATCCTTCTTGCGGGCACCGGGCTGCACGCCAGCTGCTTGGAGGCAGACAGCACGCATGGGGTGGCCTTCGGGGAGGTAGTTTCCCACCTCCCGAAGCGCGGCAAGAAGGCTAGTGATGAGGGCATCCCGGGGGTCCTCGGAGGGCTCAGCGGGTGGTGCGGCAGGCGGGCTCGAGATCGGGGAGCTCGCCGGTAGCAGGAGGGATCGGCGCGGCGCAGGAATAGGGCGCTGCAGGCCGGGATCCGTGGTGTCGCTCTCGGGAAGGTTGGTTTTCACCGCAGCAGCATAGGAGCGCACCTCACGGGACTCCTCGCGTACTGCGGCTTTGACCGCCCGTCTCGAGAGCGGCGTAGGAGCGACGGCCATCAGCGTGGCCACTCTCCTTTCCTCCTGCCAGCGAGGGCAGGTGGGGTTGTCGGCTGCGTGTCTCCCTCTGCAGTTGACGCAGCGAGGACGGCAGACGGCGGTGGCCTGATGATGTTGGCCGCATGTGAGACAGTTGCCGACACGCTCGCATGCCTCGGTGACGTGCCCGAGGCGGCCGCATTGTCGGCACTGGATGGGACGCGGTCTGGCATGCCGTACTCGAAGCCAGAGCCCGCAGAGGGAGACGCGCTCGGGTGGTTGGCTGCCGGCAAACTGCAGCCGTACCGTGCTGCCCTGCCTGGTCGCCGCAACCACCGGGACCGTCGATGTGATGCCCTCGAGCAGCTGCTTGTCCGAGGGCTCCCCGTCAACGCCGTGCACGAAGCCGACGCTCGTGCGCCGATCCGCAGGCACCCTGGCGGTGACGGGAATGCCGTTGAGCTCCTTGATGGTCAGGAGCTCTGACAAACACGGCTGCGTCGATGCGTCTGCAGCCACGATGTTGCGGCGGTGGTTGATGCGCACCGCCACGACATCAGGCCGCATAGCAAACGCCGCCGCGAGAGTCAGGCGTGGCGATCCCTTGAAGGTACCGCCAGGGGCTGAGGGACGGTACAAAACAGTCCCCGCGACTGCCGGATCAGTCGCAATGGCAGCGGCCGCCAGCGCCTTCGCCCTCCGTTGTGCTGCCTTGGAGACGACCGTCACGAAGTCGTCCTCGGCAGGCGGTGGGTGCGGCGCGGTGACCGTGGTGTTTGCGGGCCTCGGAGCTGCCGGGGCCACTGTTGTTGATGGCTCGAACACGCGCTGCTTCCGCCGGCGCTTGGAGCGTGTTTTGCGCTGTCCTCGGCGCCTTTTCCCGCCGACGATCCTGATGGGGGCCGCAGGGGTAGCAGCCACACTATCGCCGGTGGTCTCAGACGGGAGGGGAGCAGTGGGGGGTGCAGCAACGCACGCCGAGTCGTCCCGCGTCGAGGGGGAACCGTCGGGTGTTTCTCCTGCAGTTGCGTCTTTGGTTGGCAGCTTGCGCGGGCATTCCAAAGGGTCGTCGTCGCGTCCCCGCTTTCGCGAGGCCGCTGTAGTGTCCATCTCCCCAGCTTCCGCAGTCGAGGAGTCGACCGTGCTGGCCGTGGTTGTAGCGGCCGGCTCGGGAAGGTCAGGGGAGGCTGGAGGTGCATCTAGCAGCTGCTGCTGCCGTTGTTGTTCTGCTAGCTGCTGCTGTTGTTGTTGCGCTTGCAGCCGTAGTTGGCGCGCTTTCAGCGCGCTCTCGCGCTCCCAATTTAGTCGGGCCTTTGCGCGCTGGTAATCCGACAAGCCTGAGTAGTCGGGTGCGGATTCACCCATCGCAGATTAGCGTGGTGGGTTCTGCGATAAGCTGAACGGCCGGGTGGCTGTTCGCGAGAGTCAGGAGCTCTCGTTCGGGGCGGCCAAGCGGTGGGACATGTCGTGCGCACGTCAGTTCGCCACGGCTGCCCAAACGACTCTCTCCCACTATTCGAGGCGAGCTTTCGTGGTGCAGTGTGCACACTTTTGCCCCAGCGGTTTCCCTCCGCATCGAGAAATCCGAGGTATGGATGGATGGATGGACGGATGGATGGATGCTATGAGCGTCCCCTTTATACATAGCTTGCATTGACGTCACCATGGCCGCCATCTTGGGGGACCAGCGGGTTGAGACGCTCCGTGAGCATTTGTTCGAACGCGTCGAGCAAGAAACGGTGACGGCTCACCATCAGATTAGTGCCGGTGCACCCAAGTATCTTTCACACCAAAACCCCCGCGTTCCTTTGTGTTCCCCATTGGCGCGGCTGGCGAACAAAAGAAAGCGGGGAGAGCACAAAAGAGCGCGTGGACCGAACACCTGGGTGTCCTCCTCTGCACTGACACACTCTAATGAGATAGAAAAGTCACGGTGGCCGCCATGTTGGGGGACCAAGCGCAAAGAACCTGTCTCTGACGTCACGTGCAAGGCATGTATAACGGGGCAGTGACATGTCGGCCACCAGGCTCGAAGAAAAAAAAAGAAAAAAAAAAAACTTCATTGTTTCAAGTTGGCTTAATACCTTATCTACACTGATTAAATCTATGTTATTATACCAAAAAAATATAAATTCACGGTCCATCTCTCTGCCTCTTAAGGCAGAATGACCTTACTTTTCCCCATTATTTATTTTCGTACTTTATCTCTGCTTTTCTGCCACCAATACTCTAACCGTCTCTTACTTATTTCTATCGCGGACGTGTTCAGCTTTCCATTGTTGTCCCTAAAACCCAAGGCTTCATGTAGACTCGTGCCCACACGTATACCTGGGTGAATATCGCCACATTCAATCAGTACATGTTCCATCATTTCCTTAGTTCCCCCGCAGCATGTACATTGTTCTTCGTTACTGAATCTCGCTTTATAACTACGCGTTCTAAGGCAGCCCGACCTTGCTTCAAACAGCAAAGCGCTTCCCCTTGAATTATCATAAAACCTTTCCCTCCTTATTTCGTTTTTTCCCTTTCGGTAGTTACTCAGAGCCGGCTTCTTTTCCATCGCTGCCATCCAACAAGTCCTCTCCGCCTCTCTGACCTTCCGCTTAATGCTCCTTATTGCCATATCGCCCGCACTGCTAGCCGTATATTTACTGGTGAGCCTCCTAGTTCTTTTTCTCCACTGCGTGTCAACGCTTTTTCTATGCAAATACCTGAAAACCTTCTTTGCCCATCTACTCTTTTTCATTTTCCTCAGCCTCTCTTCGAATCTCATTTTGCTCTGAGCTTCCCTCACTTCAAAGCCTGTCCATCCCATATCACCCTTTACAGCCTCATTTGTAGTCTTCCCGTGAGCGCCAAACGCGAGGTGGCCCACCGTCCTTTGATTTACATCCATTCCTGATTGTACCTCTGACTTCATGCACACCACTGAGTTCCCAAATGTAAGCCCCGGGACCATCACACCCTTCCACAGCCCTCGAAGCACCTCGTGCCTATTGTATCGCCATAAAGCTCTGTGCTTCATAATTGCAGCATTCCTCTTTCCCTTTGCTACCGATGCTTTCTCTTGTACCTCCATATATCTGTCCCCCTCATTTACCCATACTCCGAGGTACTTGTACTCGCTTACCCTCGGTATTTTTTGGCCCATGTATTATGAACGCATGGTCTTCGTGATCATTGAATACCATCAATCCACATTTTGTTGCACTAAATCCTAGTCCTAGAGCCTCACAATTCCCTTCCGCATATATCTGCCAGTCGCTGTATATCATCTTGACTGTCCGCAAATAAGACAATATCATCAGCATAAAATAGACCTAGAAGCTTCTGCTCAACCATCGTGCCGACCTGTTTGTGTGACAAATTAAATACAATGTTGCTACCTTCTAGCGCTTTTTCCATCTCACCAAGTACAGCATGAATAACAGCGGGGACAAAGGAGATCCCTGTCTCAGCCCCTTGCTAATTTCAACGCTGTCCTTGCTGCTTATTCCTTCCCATTCTATACAAACTGTATTTTCTCGGTGTATTTCCCTCAAAAGCTGTATACAGTCGTTCCCTATGCCCACTTTCAATATATCCCACAAAATTTCCTGATTAACGTTGTCATACGCCCCAGTGATATCTAGATAAGCTACGTATAAAGGCCTGTTTTCTATTTTCGATATTTCTATACACTGGGTAAGAACAAACAGATTATCGTCTAACCGCCTGTCGATTCGAAATCCATTCTGAAGTTCTCCCAAAATATCATTTTGTTCTACCCACGCTTCTATTTTTAATTTTACTGCCTGCATCGCCATCCTGTATAGCACCGATGTAATGGTTAGCGGTCTATACGAGCGAATGTTATCCTTTTCTCCCCTGCCTTTATAGATTAAGTTCATTCTACTTTTTCGCCAACTGTCTGGTATTACCCTCTCCTGTAAGCACTTTTCTACGGCTTTCAGCAGTGATTCTTTAGTTTTATGTCCGAGTTCGTTAATGAGGCTGACGGGAACACCATCTAAGCCCGGAGTAGTGCGCTTAGGAATATTTACTTCGGCCTTCTTCCAATTGAAATTCTCTAGTACCACATCTTCGTCGGTTGCACTCATTTGCGTACTTTTACTCACCGGGGGAATCCCCTGGGCGACCTTTTTAAACGAATCGGCTGTTATCTTTCGGATGTAACCTAGCGCTTTATACCCTTCCAATTGATTTCCTCCTTCATCTACCAAATGTTGTTGCATTGTGACAGACTTCCTACCCAGCGCTTTTAGGTGGCTCCAAAATATCCTAGGCGCGGCCTTCTTTTCGCGAATCTCTGTCATCCAGCGTTTACTTTCACCTTTAATTTTTGCCTCGACTAATTTCTGCACTATGGATTTTTGCTCTAAATATACTTCCCATATTTGGTTGACTTCGTCCTGTGGCCGCTTCTCCTTTTTTGCCTGTCTGTGCTTCCGTGATGCCTCACGTCGCTTCTCGATCGCCTCCCGGATTTCTTTGTTCCACCAATTTTTTGGCTTTCTCTTTCCTTTCCAACGAATAGTTTTCTTCTCTTTTTCCATTTCTTTCGTGATTACATGTAGCAGCTCACTATACTTCCAGTCTTTGCCTGGTAGTTCGTCTACTTTTTCCTCGACTCTTGCGGGTATATTTGTTATTTGTTTGTCATTTAGATACAAGCTGCCAAACTTTGATTCTATGTTCTTATTTTCAGTTTTATATCCCATTTGTAATATTATGCGTTTATGATCACTACCCAAGCTGTTAATGCCTTCCTCTTCCATTCTCATCTCTCTCAGTTTGTCATATATTCCTTCTGTCATGAGACAATAATCAATGCTCTATTGCCTGTTTCCAACTTCCCACGTGATCTGCCCCTCACACTTAGGCCCCACGTTAACTATCTCAAGACTATGTTGCTCGCAGAGATCTAGCAATAACTTGCCATTGGTGTCTGTATAACCGTCAAGGTCATGAATGTGAGCGTTCATGTCCCCTAGAAGGGCTTGCGGCAGGGTGGTGCCCTCTGCCGTAGGGGGAGTCAACTTCGAACAGCGTAGGAGCAAGTGCTCGATAGTCTCCCGCTCGCCACCGCAGGACCTGCACACCGCCGCGCTCGTCTCCGGGGCGCAATCAAAACGGCTTCGATAGTCGAGAGTGCGCAGCGCGCCCGCCCGAGCCTCGAAGAGGAGGGCACCACCACAGCTGTTGTCGTACAGCGCTGGCTCCGTTGCAATATCTTTCTTGCTTTCCCGGTAGAGGTTGAGGGTAGTCTTGGGGAGCATGGCTGAACGCCACATTTCTCCCTCTGCCTCGCGAACCCGGTCACGAATGCCTTTAGCAGTCTCTCGCTCAGGTCAAGTTTCGACATAGTCGAGGAGGCCGTATTTCCGCCTCAAGAACATCACTCTGGACCTCCATTGAGTGCGGATGCCCTTGATGTAAATGTAACGAAGGAGCCTGCGTGCCCACCTGTTGTCATTCATGGTCCCTAGCCGACATTCGAACGAGATTTTGCTGCGGGCCTCTCGAGCCTCGAACGAAGACCATCCGACATCCCCCTGGATAGCCTCCACGGCGACACGGCCATGGCATCCCAAGGCTATGCGGCCCACCTCTCGTTGCCCACGTTCCAGCCAATCCCGTGTTGGGGCTGACAGACATATGGCCGAGTTAGCGTAGGTAAGTCTAGGCACATGCACGGCTTTCCACAGGTCGCGCACCATGTGGTATCGGCTGCAGCCCCACAGGCATTGTCGACGCAGTATGCGGTTGGCTCGCTGTGCCACTTGTCTCAAGTGGGTTTCATGCCCCGCTATGAGCTTGTCTGAGGTGGACAGTAGCACGCCTAGATAGCGGTATTCCTCCAGTCTGGGAAGCTCCTCGCCAATCGGTAGTACCAGAGCAGCCTCGCCACAATCACCAGAGAACCGTAGCACCGCTGACTTCTTCGGATTGAATGCCAGGCCTAGTTTCCAGCAGGGGCGGTGCCAGTGGGGGTATGGGGGGGCTGGAGCCCCACCAAAACTTCTGCCTGCCCCCCCCCTTGCCCCCTCAAGAGCAAGCATAGTCAAAACACAATGCACATGTTCTCAGCCTCCCTACCCCCCTGAAGGAACTCACTTGTCGTGGGTGCCCCCCCCCCCCAGCAAAAAAATCCTGGCGCCGCCCCTGGTTTCCAGGTGGTTGATGTCTCGACCAGATGCTGCAGTTGCGCCTTATTTTCGGCCGGTAGCACGAGGTCATCCGCGAAAACGAGGCCGGGGAGTGTCCAAGTCGTTGAGGTGCCGTCGTCGGACCAGTTGATCTTTAACCCCATACCTGAATCCAGGAGGGCATGTTCCATACCCGCTGTATATAACATATACAGCAATGGGGAAAGAGGGCAGCCTTGTTTCAGTCCCCGCTGTGGGCGCGTGCGTGTTTCAGCAAAGGTGGTTTCAACTGTGTTGCCAGTGTAGAGTCGGCGCAGTAGTTCGATCCACACAGGCGGCATATTGAGGTCTTCCATCCGAGAAAGAAGGTGTCCGTGTGGCACGCTATCGTACGCCTTGGCTACGTCCAGAAAGCAGGCGATTAGCCCGCGCGATTCCCTGCGTGCAATCTCGATGCTCTGTATGAGCACAAAGAGATTGTCCTCTCCTCGCCGATTCCGACGGAAGCCATTTTGCAGCTCAGTAAGTGGTCCCTGCGTCTCCGCCCACCCACTCATCCATCTCTTTATGACCTGTGTGAACAGTCTGTACAGCACACTGGTGACGGTGAGTGGTCTATAATCGTGTAGTTGGTCACTGTTGCCTCCCTCTTGGGCACCAGGCACACCTTGCCGCGGCGCCAGTCCTCTGGGATGGGGTCACCATGAATAATGCCGGTGAAGATGGACGCCAAGGTCTCTCTTGCATTCTGTCCAAGCCGTTTCACTAGCCCAGGTGGAATTTCATCCAGTCCTTTGGCGCTGTGGGCTCCAATGTTGGACATGGCTCGGTCGATTGCCACACGGGACACCTTCCACTCGCACTCCGCCGTGGTGGCGTTGTCCATCTCACATCTTTTTTCACGAGGCTGGTATGTCACTCCCTGTCGTTCTGGCGACGGGTTGTCATACATTCGCTGCATGTGGATCGTCAGGTGTTCTTCCAGGTCTGCGACAGCGTGACCTGTTGCGTCTCGGAGAGTAGGAATGGGGGCTTCGCGGTTGAGCGACGAGATATATGTCCAGAATTTGCGCGGTCCGTTGTTGCCAGCTTCTGTAATTGCACGCAGTTGTTTTTGATTGCTTTCCGCGATTTTCTTCTGGACCATCTGTTGCATGTCTCTCTTGGTGCGCAAGAACTCCTGCCACGCCTGTTGGCATTCCTCAGTCGAGAGGCGCTTTACTGCGTATCGGTGAGCTCTATTGGCCTTACGTCTCGCTTCAAGTGCCGTCTTCACCTGCTGGTCCCACCAGGCCTTTGGTCTGGCGCCACCTCGGGATTGGACTCGCTTCTCATAGCGACACATAGTGCGTAGTAGCTCTCCCACGAACTCCTCGTAAGTGGTTTGGTGCGCATGTATGCCATTCTCTTCGAAGTCCTCCGCTGCTCGTTCAAAGGATGTTGCCGGTAGGTAACGTCGAGCTGGCTTGCGGCATTGTGTCCGACGATTCCGACGAACGGAGGTAGAGAATGTCAGGGCGACGCGATTGTGGTCGCTACCCAAACTATAGCGCCCACTCTCATCCAAATGTACTCTTGTCAGGTGTGCCGCTAGATTAGGCGATGTGAGGATATAGTCGATACAAGACCGACTATTTCTGGCGCTCCATGTAGTCTCACCTATGCAGTCGGGGCGAAGGTTGGCGACTTCAAGGGAGAACGTTTCTGCTAGCTGTAGCATAAGTGCACCGTTATGGTCCTGGAAGCCATCGATGCTTTGGACATGTCCGTTGAAGTCTCCCATAAATAGGACCTCTCTGTTGGAACCCCAGCGCTGAATGTCTTCCGCGATACATTGGGCGATGCATCTGTTTTCAGCATTTTGTCCTGGTTCAACACTGAAGTATAGGACTGCAACAAGCACTGGCATGCCCAAGATTGCTCCCGTCATCCACATGTGTTCCTTGCAGGGCTGGGCAGAGATACTCAGAAAAGTATTCCGGAATACAGATATCGAAATACATGAACTGGAAGCCTAAAATACAGATACTGAGATATATTTGCCTTTAACGTAACGGGATATTTCGGAGATACTTTAGCAATATGATGAAAAAAGTATTCCGGAATACAGTTACAGCGATACAGATACTGGAATACTTTTTTTATTTCAAGGATGCTCATACTACGCAAAGGCACTTATTAGTGCAGCCTAATGTTGTAATTAAAGTTACAGCGCATCGAAACGTTCAGTTCATTTATTTATACAGTACCCTCAGCGCTATTAAGACATTGCAGGGGAGGGGGGGGACAAAATACATAATTAGTAATATTGACATAATTACAAGGATCAATTGCAATAAAAATACAATATTTCGCACCAACAGTAAGAAGGATTGGACACCGAAATCGACATACTTGGCGATCAAACTAAGCTATGCTAGAAATAACACACTTTAAGCAAATCACTCGAACCACTAATGAACACCAGTGAATTGAGAAAAAGCACATATTTATTTTGAAGATCTGCTTTGCTGAGCAGGTTGCTGTGTAGGCTTCTCAAATGGGCTGTCTTTTAACAGCGTCGGTTCAGCCTCAGCACAAGACTCACGAAAGAAAAAGTCTGTCTACCGCTGAAGGCGAGCACAAATTCGTGTTATAGTGAATAAATACCGCCTTCATAGCCGGATTGCCCTGCAGCGTGGCGATATGTCTTCTCGGGTCATATAGATACCGAAACACTTCCGCCCTCACTTAAATTGTTCTGACTGTTCAGAATCCGAAGTCGGTCCCCATCCTCGGGATCTTCAGCCGTCTCACCCTGTCGGCTTCAATGAAGCCTTCACCACCACCGACGCTACCAGCACCCATTTCAGAAAGCCGCAACAGGCGAAGTCGGCTCCGGCGCTGGGGGAGCCTGCTACCACAAAAGACCGTTTCACGCATGTAATCAATTAGGAACGCATCCTGACATTGGAAAGGTGGCTGAAAGCGCGTCAAAGATAGCGATCTTCTAGTCACTTCCGCCGCGACTACGGGAACTAACTGCTTTTGGAAGTGCCGCCGCTTTGAAAACTGAACGCACGCGAAGCATTGCAAAGCCTGTTCCAAGGCGGTATCCGCGCGGGGGGTGGCGAAGTAGTGGCTTGCCACCCGAAAAAAACTGGGCGTGCTGCATTGACCCTGAGAGACAGTGACTTTCGTCGGCAGAGGCCGACAACACTGCCCCCGCGATTCTGCCGTCTGCGGCTTCGCGTGCTTTACCACATGGACCATTCTGTGCTTGAGGGGAAACCATCGCCGCCCCATCTGTTGGCGACCGGCGGCGCGCCTTTGCTTGTCTTGGCACAAAAAAGAAAAAGAAACGTCATTCCCCCATTGGAAACACGCCTCAACTCATTTCCGACACAAAAGCAATGTAACGAGATACCAGTGTCCTGCATAGTATCGCGATACAGGCGATACATCGTAAATGTATTTCACTACTGAGATACAAATACATTTTCAAATGTATCTCGATACAGAAATACAGATACTCAAAAGTATCTCTGAAATACTATCGCGATACTCTTGTATCGCGATACTGCCCAGCCCTGGTTCCTTGCAGGATGCCTCCAGTTTCTTCCAGTTGCTGTTTATGTCATTGCGCCACAAGACACCTATTCCGCCTCCTTTGCGGGAGCCGGGCTCCCTGTTGCTTGCCGCCCATTGCCAATTTTGGTGTACCAGTGGCTCCTCTAGTCCGAGGAGGTGAGTCTCCGCGACTGCGTATAGTGATATCTTCTCGGTTTCGAGCATCTAGTACAGCTCCTCCCATTTGTTACGTTTCCGCCCTCCATGCATATTGAGGAAGCCGACATTCGCTTGGGCCTCTATTTTTTCCGGCGGCGGCGGCAACGTCTCTTCATTATGGTAGGTTTGGGAGCATAGCGTGTTGTTTGACCAGCTGCGGCCACTGTAGGGCTACCTGTTGGCGGACAATGTCCCCCACCATGTGGAAGAGGTCGGGGTGCGCACCGGGGTTGGGTGGTCGCCATGGGACCATTGCAGGGTGGGTGGTGCCTTCATGTGGTATCCATGTCTGCGCAGCTGGGCTCGCCCTCGGTGGGCATGGCTGTGTACTTTGGGTCGGTATATGCGCCGTGTTCATCAAGTACATCGGGTAGGGGAGGTCCTGGATGTTGTCTCTGAACTCCCTGTGCGGCGTGTTCTGAGTCACGGCTGCCATCCCAGGAGGTTGCGGGGGCGCGGCTAACGTCTCCGGGGCAGACGAGGAGACATTTGGGTCTGACTAAAGTCCCTAGATTTTTCCCTGTTCTTTCTCGGAAGGAAAAATCGGAAGTCGGAAGGAAAAATCTAGGGACTTTAGGTCTGACATTTGGGTCTGGCTAGAGTCACTGTATATGCTACCTTTAGGTAGCAGAGTTGCGCATAGGTCCGGCTAGCAACCACAGCTGTGCAGTGAAGTCGCACTTCGTTTTTGCAGGCGACATGCCTACCGTGTCGCCGATTAACCTGTCTGGCGTGTCGAAAACCGACGATAAACATTGGCTGTCGATGGCTAGTGTTAATTCAGCTCGCTGCAGCGGCGGCGTCGAGAAATAAACAAATTGGCCCAAGCGGCAGCTTCTCCGCCATGCATGGTTGCTAGCGGCGTTGGAAGACAGATGCGCAACTCTGCTACCTAAAGGTAGCATATACAGTGACTCTAGGTCTGGCGGACAGGGTGCGCCGCCCTGCCGGGAACGGCCGGAAGCACTCGGGCATACAAACAAATACGAGTGGCTGCTAACGTGAACCATGCCGCCATGCGCGATCATCAAACGAAGAAAAAGAAGCGTCGAGACCGGCGGTATTGATGTATTCACAAATGCCACAATCAAAAATGTCTTTAATAACTGAAAAAAAGATAGTCCAGAGCATAGTTGTCTCCCTTCGGCCTTGCTTTACACCGATGCACATGGGTTGGCGCTCTGGAAAACATCACAAATTATTATTTGAAACTGCCCTTGAAAAAGTTAAAGAAAGCACGTGACAGCTTAGGTTGCGTAAGCATCGCGCCGTACATTACACATACCGTATTTACTCGATTGTAACATGACCATGATTGCAACGCCAGGGATGACATTTCATTACGTCCAGGAAGAAAAAATAAATAAAATCTCGGTATTCGATTGTAACGCGAGGGTCGACTTTGGGTTGCAAAAATCTAGAAAAAAAAAACTCGCGTTACATTCGAGTAAAACGGTATTATACGTCAGTCACTGTCACGTGCACAGCTCTACACCGGTTACAAATCCATGACCGCTAGAAAAACCTTGTTGTCTACGCATGTTCCATTGCTGATCACACACTGCATGTCAAACTCGGAACCACCACGAAGTCAATTAGCACTAGGTTCCTCAAAGGCATTTTTTTAAGTATCAGGCTTAGACGACGGCCTCAAAGGCATTTTTTTAAGTATCGGGCTTAGACGACGGCCGATCGCAAAATTTCAGACGGTCTGCAGACGATGGCGAGTCGACGTACGAGACCTGCGACATGTTTGTATTTCCGCTAACACCACTGATCTCTACTTTACACCGGCCTTTTTACATTTATTTCACGCTTCACCGTCGATTTCAAAAACTTTTTTTTAAAGACGGCGATACGAACATTTAGTGGCCACATGAAAGCCGTTAAAATGTTTTAACGGCTTAACGACTTGCATGTGCCGAAGACACAGCTACACTTAAGCATATGCTATGGGAATGCGAGACTATAGAGCCAAACGTATTAATCCCAATGCTCTCTCGGCGAGGTGGGAAGCCGCTCTACGCAGCTCCAAGCTCGCCGACCAACTCTGGGCAGTCCAGCAGGCCCGTGAAGCGGCGGAGAGGCAAGGCCTTGACGTCCCGACATGGGAGACCTGAGCCCGGGCCGTTAATCTGCCGGACAAACAATAAAGTTCTTCCATCCATCCATTGCATGCGCCCACTAAATGCTCGTATCGCAGTATTTACACCGTAAAGCAAAGCGTGTAGCGAAACAGCTTCTGTAAAATAGTACCAGAGCTGTAACTACAGATTAGGTAAATATGATATGCTCGCTCAAAACAGCTGTCACTCACTGAGCTGAATGTTTTCAGTGCTGCCTGAGGCACTAATTTTATTTCAAAGCGGGCGCACAACGAGCACACTGCATACAACGTCAAGCTTGCTAGCGCTATTTGAACACTTACCTGTAAGTTTACGACGTGCGGTGCTTGGCACTTCGCCGAAAGGTCACAAGCGCTGTCTCTTCGAAAAAAAAGCCGGAAGATCCCACGCATTATGGGAATCGATGTAATGCGAAGCAGCCAGAAAATAACTGCATACATCGTCTTGTATGTCACTAAGGAAAATGCGTGTCATGGTTT
The DNA here is from genome assembly GCF_013339695.2 of Rhipicephalus sanguineus. NCBI lineage: Eukaryota > Metazoa > Arthropoda > Arachnida > Ixodida > Ixodidae > Rhipicephalus > Rhipicephalus sanguineus. The sequence continues at coordinate 226,636,554 of NC_051176.1, read as the reverse complement.
TCGTGTTAACTCCTATTATTTATGTTCGTCACACAGTAACGTCACGCAATACCAATTTCGGGGTAGATCAAGCTAGCGAAACGGCTGCCAGCGCACCATGAGCGTGGCACGTAAGTCACGCTGTACATGACATGCGTGTCATGATTTTCATGTTAACTCGTGTCATTTATGTTCGTCATACAGTCACGTCGCAAGATTCCAATTTTGGTGTATATCAAGATAGCGAAACGGCCGCCAGCGCACCATGAGAGTGGCATGTAAATCATGCTGTACATGACATGCGTGTCATGATTTTCATGTTACGACTTGTCATTTATGTTCGTCATACAGTCATGTTACGCCATACCAATTTTGGTGTACATTCGATTAACCAAGCGACTAGGAGAGCACGAAGTCGTAGGCGGCTAGATAGATAGATAGATAGATAGATAGATAGATAGATAGATAGATAGATAGATAGATAGATAGATAGATAGATAGATAGATAGATAGATAGATAGATAGATAGATAGATAGATAGATAGATAGATAGATAGATAGATACGCTCAAAGTCGCAGAAGTTCGCTAAGAAATGCTTCGCATTTAAAACAGCTTCTTCCACGTCATAGACATACTTCGCATTGGACAGCTTCCGTCCTTTCGACAGCACACTCTCGCGAAGGTACCCGTCCGCACACATCAGCGGAGAATAATCGGCGGCATCACTGCTCGCCCGCTGCGCCACAATGCAGCGAAGTGTCCCGATCTTCGCTAGTCTTGCGCGTTCCGAAGTAGTACCTACAAAACGAAGCACATCGAGCAAAAGCCGCGGTAGTATCGAATGACGTTCAGCATGCGTTTGAACGTGCCACGAGGTATGTGAGGGCACGTTGAAACGTGCCGTCGTACGCCTCGCGGCGGCTCTGTATTACTGGTTGTTTCTCAGCTAGCTCGCCAGGGCGGCGCAGCTTGGCGAACGGAGCGGAGGCGAACGAGCGCATCGAGGCACTCTAATTTTAGGTAGAGTTACTGTATATGCTACATTAAAGGTAGCATATACAGTGACTCTAATTTTAGGTATATACAGTAACTCTAATTTTAGGTAACGACTTTAATTTTAGGCGCGCCACCTGGGCAGCGCTGGCTACCTTCATAACATCGGACAGCCACCATTCCCTCTCCCCCACCGCCGCGTCGGCCGTCACATCGCATGGAAAATCGTACCGTCTGTCTCGCGCTTAACAAACATTGGCGTCGCTGCAGTCGCTACGATGTGACGTCACGGCAAGGACTCGCCTGCTCCGCCTCCGGGGAGTGCCGTTCCCTGAGTCCGCCGTCTACCGCTCTTTCGAGATACGGTGGCGATTACTCTTCAATTTTACGATTCAAATCTCCCAAGGCAGAAGGTGGAAGTTCTTTTACTGGCGAGAGTTAACGAAGTCATGTAATGTTTAGATGATATAGCTTTGGATAGGCAAATCCCGTCCGAACGAAAAAAAAAATCTGAAAAGGGTTATGCAGGACAGCAAGACATTGCATGGTTGATTTCATCGGTGCTACAATATGTATGCCAATTAGTTCTAACCTCATTACAACGCGACATAGAGTCCAAGGTTAAAACTCGTGTACTGAAGTATTACAAATGAAATTACGGCGTTTTCAATTCACTAAGCACATCGCGGTTTGTCGTGCAAGTTATGTCTGCCTCTGTAAATAATCTAGGTAATCTGAGAGCAGAAGAGCTGACATTTGGGCGATTTGACAGAATTCCGGTGCCACACAAACAACGGTTTCGGAAATGCTGAGGTGTTGGCATACTTGGATCATATATGTACAGATTTCTTCTCAACAGTCATCAGGGATTATGTAGTCGTGTGCCCTGATTTGCTTGAACTGCTGATCCGATCACCCACCGCGTCACAAACGTTATTGTTTGTTTCACGTGTGAGCACTCCTGATAGCAATCGCTTGCCAGACAAACGGCAGAAATTCAATATGGGCGTTCTGCAGTGTTTCGATCGTGCACTCAAAGATTGGACCCACGTAATAATTAAACGTCATTCGCCTCAATGTAGCAACGACTGGTCTCGCTCGTCGTGTCAAAATACAGGTTGATGCTGCTCAGGAGTAATGAACTGGAAGGAACATTTATATCTAAACTGCATGACTGCGCCGTTGCAACAATGCTGCATGAAGACACAATCTGACAGCAATAAGAAGTTTCCGCACTTAACCTCAACTTGTTTTTGTAGTGAAATGAAGCACCGAAATTATTGCAAGAAAAACTTGAAACTATGATCAGAGAGCAAGTACACAAGAAAAACATTTTTAAAATGACAGCTTCGGCGGTATTCTGGGGCGAGCACTCAGATATATATCGCGAGACTATACTGCACGCCTTTTAACCACGCGCGGGGCTTGGCAGACCTGCAAAAATGTTGTCCGCATATAGCGGACGCGTCCAATATAAATTGAACACTTGTGGAGGCGAAACCATCACATCGAGCTCCTAAAGGAATAGCCCGTTGAACAACGCAACCTAATAATACCAAAACCACGACATGACTGTGAGGCGTGCTGTAGATTAATTTTGACCACCTCGAATTTTTTAACGTTGCTGTGTCTAAGCACGTGTATTCTTGCTTTTCAAATGGGGCTGCTGTGGTCGGGAATCAAACACATCTTCGAGGTTAGCAGCGCGACACAACAACACAATCGATCCCCCCTTCGAAGCGTGCATGCACGATGGAGTGCGGGTATCCTTGGCGATTGTACAGAAAAAAAAATTATAGCGTTTTGTCCTTTTACTAGGAACATTATCGATGCTGTTTTCGTCTGAAGCTTGAGACACCGAACGCAAACAGTGGAACAGAGCACGAAACGAGCGCACGTTATGTAGGCGCGCCACGGCGGGCGTCGAAGAGTCCCTGCCGTGACATCATCCAGGCCCCTCGCCAGCCGGCGCCACCCAAACTTCTCGGGGATAATACGGTGCCGAAATGCAGGGCTGGGTAACAAATTCTCTCGCGGAGGTCACATCACAAACGAACCATGCATATGTAAATAATCCTTCACTCCTCCTACCTCATTCACTGATGGCCACTATTTAGTTTTCACCTGCTTGAGCTAGACAGCGGACATTATAAAGGTATGTGCCCCCCCCCCCCTCCCCTGCGAAACAAATTTCTGCCTACGCCCTTGGATGCAGAGTAACCACGAGAGTGCCTTGTTGCATGGCGTGCTACATTGGCAGTGAAGACAACCGAGAAGTCGCCTACCTGGCATAGCGATCCTCAGATTAAGCGGTGTGAACCTTCAGAGCACAGGAAGTATGGATGGGCTTCACCACTGCCAGTTGCCTCTTTTAGGGGCGAAGCTCCTTAGGGTGTGGGTTGTTCCCTCCTCTGTAGTAGTATGTATGTAGCTAGCTCTAGTTTAATGAATTGCTCACTAGATGGCGTTTCATGTATTTCTTAGAGTTGCCGTTTAAAGATGACATATGGCGCTTGTATAATACGAATGGCGCATGTCATTGGATGCCTGCGATCGTAAAAGGCGCTCGCTCTTGGTGCGCTTTCTCTTTCGCTCGGGAGCGGACACTTTCCCTGCATTTCACCGATCACAAAGCGGTGATAATGAAGGGACCACGTAAACCAACAGTACAATAAAAGTTTGATGTTTAATATATACACGGTGTTTCACACTCTTTATATGATGTACTGGGTGAATTTCACGGAAGAGTTTCACGGTTTACCGATGATTCCCCGGCGGAGCTTCACCCCACTCATCATCATTCACCCCGTGGATATGCTGTGATTTTTTTATTCGACTTGGCGCTTCCCGCAAAGCGTATTTTTCTTCGTGCACGGTTCTGGTCTCTCATTACATCTATCCCTCAGTGTCGCGGGGCAGCAACACCCCCCCCCCCCTTCCCACCGCCTTCTCTAGAGGCAACTCAAAACACAGCGCATTGGTTCCCCGCCTTCCTGCCCCCTGAAAGAACTCACTTGTTGTGGGTACTCCCCAGTAAAAAAATATAAATAAATCTGGCACCAGCTTGCTCTCCCTGCAAAAACCCTTTTTTTGTATGGTGGCGAGGATAGCGGGGGCGCGCTCATCGAGGCACTCTAGGCGAGGACATACCGTGGCGCCGTCTGCCGGAATCTCTCTGTGACGTAGAAAACGGCATCACGCGATACCGAGTGCGCGGAGTGTTCGACGTCGCCAGTGTTCAGCCGCGGTTTTTCTCGTTTTGCAAGCGTTGAATGCACATGTATTAGCTGTGAAGCAATCAGTGTGTTTGCCAGCAAAGGTTTTTCGTGAGGCAACGCGCTGTCATCGTCGCGTCGTGCACTCTCGACGGAGCGAGTTCGCGCGGCGCCATGTACACCGAACGTGAAGACTCCACTCTTGTAAAAGGTGAGCTATGTAATTTACCTAATAATCTGTAACTCGAAGCATCCTCGCATCTCGTGTACATTTATCTTTAGTGAGGCAAGCGCGACATCGCGCACCTATCTCTTGCTTTTGCGCGGAAGGTGCGCGGCCGAGAGGTACCGTTTCGATCGGCGCGGACTGCCGCGCACAATTCACGGCAACGTTTCGCCCTAGTTTTCAGCGCGTAATGAAATGGCCGAGTGCAAACGATGCTTCGACATTGGTTATAACGTTCGCGAGATCTTTCGTAAAGGTAGCCATAAGTTATTTTGCCGCAATAACAGTAATGTCCACAACGCTCGTGGTGAGTGCGGCTCACCCCTTTAGCCAGAACTGTTGCCGGACGATGATTTATAACAGATATATTTTAATAAGTAGAAGTTCAACCGCATGTATTTTTGTCTCCTTTATCCACGCTTCCGCTTCGTGTGCTTCTCTGCGAGTGGTACATTGACTGATGTGATATCATGCCAGCACGTCAATCGCTTGTTCGACTACGAAAACAATTACCTTGTCTTGTTTTCAGTGACTGTGCCGGTATCTGGCATCAACGAGTTCGTTGACTAGCAGTTCAGCACATCGCGGCTGCTAACGGATTGAGAGGCAGTCTATGAGGCGGACCACGTCCGAATATGCAGCGTAAAAGAACAACATCGAGACAAAGTCACTCTCGCCGCCCTTGTGCTGCAAACAGCTGGAATAAGCCATTCTCCCCATGAGGTCGAGGTTGTGGTCAAGGGCAGAGAAGTGGACACCGTATCGTGTAGTTGCAAAGCAGGGTATGATTGTGTGGTCTTACTCGAAAAAAGGGGCATTTACTTATATGAAACAAGGAATTTTCGCTCGCACTTAGCTTCTGCATAGTGTATGTGCATAGTGTATGTGCATATTTAATGCATAAATATGTATTTACTACTTGCACAAGCTAATTATATATTCTGCTACTGAAACTAAGGCAATGAGCATGCATATTCAATTGTAGAAACAAGGTTTACTTCTCCATGCTAATGCACAGTTGAAAATGTTACAGGCAACACAAATGCAAGCCCATGAGCCGTGCTCCTCCTGCACATACATGCAAAACAGAGCTTTGAAGTTCTGTCCTCAACTGATTTGTCCCAGCAGTGGGGTAAAGCCCAGAAGGCAGGCGTATCACAGAAGTATGCACCAAGAAAAGTGATTGGCTTGTCGTGTGTAAAAAAGGTAAATATCTATGCCAGTAGGTTGCATGGATGTTCCATAGTATGAGCATTTTTACAACGGATAAAACTAACTGCGATTTCTATATACGCTGTTGTAAATTGTAATTTTATGTTTTCGGCTCCGATCCTGCAAATTGCATCACATTTGTGTTTTGTTTCAGCAAAGGAAAAACAATGTTGTGCTTCATGAAGGAGACATCCTCACGAGGCTCTTATACCAGCTGCCATACACGTCACCCTCACTTTGCCACAGCCAAAACAGTATGTACATGTACCAAAGTGAATGATACAATCAGTTAGTTGTTGTAATGTGTCTTACATTAAAAACTCAATGACTTGGGCCGGTAAGTCATGCTTGAAAATGACCAGTGCCTATTTCCCGTTTTAGATTTATTCATTTTATCTGTGATGCCACACTTCAAAGCTGCACTTTTAGCGACATTGTGTTCTCTTCTCATGTAAGACAGCACGATGTTATATAAATGTCATGAAAAAACACAAGTAATCACACTTTTCTTAATTGTGTGATCAGCTTCATGTCATGTGTTTATACAGGATGAAATTAATGGATACTGTGCTCTACATTGCTTTTTGTGACATTTTATTTTTCACAGAAAGACAGAGCAGCGGTGCTTCAATGATGACATGCCACACATCTGAAAGGCAGAATAGGTGCAGCGAAGGACACTGTTCAGTGCCCCTCCTGACTGTCCAGGAGAACACAAGCAACAGTACATCCACTCAAGCAGACCGTCCTTCCCCAAGGAAGTCACCAACATTGGTAGAGTCCAGTGAAGGAAGCTGTCCATTGCCTCTCCTGACCATCCAAAAGAACACAAGCAACAGCGCAGCCACTCCAGCAGACGATTATTCCCCGAGGAAGTCGCCAACATTGCTAGAGGCAGTGAAAGAGGCCCTTTCAGCTGGAGCCATCTCTATGCAGGACATTTATGAACACCTTACTAATACATTGACTAACATGCACACAAATGAAATCATTAGACCAAGCAAAGTCACTGGATTGGATGGAGTACAGGAAAGGATTAATAACTGCATCAATTGCATATGCTGTGTACACAAGAGTGAACACGTTGACAACAAGAATGGGTCCACACGACGTGAGACCTCTATTAAAGGCGCCCTGCAACACCTTTCTTAGTTATATTGGAATAGTCTCATTATTGACGTATGACTCTTCACGAGTCATATGCCGCAAAAATTCTTCGAATCCGTCAAGTCTAAGTGGTGTTACCAAATTATAGAGATCACATTCCGCAGCTTTCTCCCTCGACTCAACGCCGCGAGCGCGCGGAAAGCTGCGCGGGGCGTGAAGGGAGGGAGGACGGAGGTGCGAGGAGGCGCCGAAGAGTTACGCCAGCGCCAGCAGCATTTTTTTCCTTCATTTTTTTCTCTCTGGCGTCTCGGCGCAACCACGTGGTGTGTGGCGCCACTTCCGGTCGGCTTGCGTGGTCGTCGTCGAGCGGAGCGCATCGCACCGTGTATCGCGCGTGCTTGAAAACTGCGAGTCGGTTTGGTAATGTTGGGTGTGCACCTCGAACTGCCGTAGTGTTTTCATCGCTCTGCCAACCATGGACGCAAACCTGCGTGCGCGCTTGGAACGAATGACAGCTGAGATGGGTTTCGACCCACACTCCGATACACCGCCTCGTCGCACTGCTCGCGCTTGAATCGTATTCAACACGGCAAAGCTGCGTGCACCCTTCTCCCAGTGGCGGTACTTCGATGCTGTTTGCTCTTCGAATCCGGGCGCACAGCGAGTGCGGGCTGACAACAAAGAACTAAAGGCTAGAAGAAAGGATCGTGGGGCATCGGGCCGGCGCGGACCCATCCCCCGGCTGTCTGCAGCTACCGTGAATGCGAGTCTGCTCGGTTGCTGTGTTCCTTTACGTGCTTCCTTTGCTTGCATCATGAGCACGGATTCTCCGCCTTTGAAAAAGCGAAAAATACGTCAATGCACGTTCCGGAAAGAGTGGAGATCTCAACCCGAGTACGACAGCTGGCTCCTGCCAACTGTGTGCTGCTTTTGTTTGTGCATTGGGTTTATTTGGCTCAATGAAACAATGTTACATTAAATGTCACACTGCATGCCGAAGAATTGACATAGCGTCTATTGTTCAACATTAGTTTAATCTCCTGTTAACACCCCCCCCCCCCCCTTCGAAGGGCCGGTTTTTTTTTTCGGTAAAAGGTGGCAACCCTATCTCCAGCTCCCGGTTCCGGCGACGCTCGGTGTGTTTTGGACGGTCCAAGGGCCGGACAGGAAGGTTTTGAGACGGCACTCCTTCGGGAACCAGGCACCGTCTTTTCCAGCCTAGCGTGAATAAACGTCGTAAATTCCTATGTGTACAGTCACGGAAAGTCTCACGTAGTACTTACCGAACATTTTAGCTGCAACGCAGTACACAAAATCTTCTTCGCGAAAGTGCTTGCTACACACGCGATAATGGATGCTGAGTTGCTTCCACATTCGAAGCTTTATCAACCACGCATCTCGCTGCTTCTTTGTTTTGGGGTATGCGTGGAAACTCACACCGGACTCGGTCGAATACGTTCGGCACTGCGGCACAGAGCAATAGACCATGCTGAAGAAAAAACAAAGCTTCAACCTCGGGCATGAGATGCAGCGAGCAGCGTTGGCGAAGCTTTCGGCGGCAAAGGAGAGTCACGTGATGGCGTTTCCCACGTCACAGCGATAGCAGCGCCGGTCTCTCCTGTGGTGGCTCTCGAGGCCAATACCGTGCCCAGTCAGCAAAAGTTCATGACGATTCGCTTCGTTGTTTCTGGCTGAACTCTGCAGAATCCCGCGCTGTGTTCCGGCAGTCAGCAACGCAGGAGTTATTTTTCGGTTTTGTGTTTTATTGAAAGCAATGACGGATACTCGCAGTCGACTCGCAGTGAAGAATTCGCAAGCGCCCGCGTCTCCTTGGAGCGAGTTTGATGTAATTATGCAGAGCGCCGTAATCGGAGACTCCTGAACACTTGGCGTGCACGGAAAATATATTCGGGTGTACCTGAATTTCGCTTCCATGGAAATGTGCCTGTCGTAGGTGGAAAGCGAACCCGCGTCCTCGAGCTAAACAGTGCGACGCATAACCCTCTAAAGCAGAGGCGTAGCCAAGGGGGTGGGAGGTTCAACCCCCCCCCCCCGCCCTAAAATTTTCAATTTTGCTTGCGTATATATACACACACGCACACATACAAACGCGCGCACGAACATACATAAGGTATGGTTAAACCACCCTCCCCCCCTCCCCCCCGAAAAAAATATCTGGCTACGCCCCTGCTCTAAGGTGTGCCATACACGGCGGGTCAGGGCGAGCGTATCCTGCGAAATTTCCGCTTGTTGCCTAATCTTGCAAGTTTATAGTAGAACAAGCGCGGTTGAATGTGATGGGTTACTTTCACGACACCCACACTTGCGGCGCCGTTGTTTTTCCCAATTCGAATGGTGACGGCGCATAAATGATGGGAAGCCGACAGAAAATACATTCGAGCGATCTGCTTTTGATTGACATGGAGGTCTACAGCTTAATTTTGCTTAATTGTTAATTTAGTTAGTTTAATTAGCAATTACAGAAATAAATATGCAGCAAGTACAAAACTTTATTCTTGTTATTACTTTACGTGTGCTTCGTGTCGTACTTGTGCTGTTTTTGCGATGGATTCATGCCAACTAGCCCACCTAACCACACTTCTGTATAACTACGTTTGACTGCAAAAAACAAAAAAAAAACAACAACGCTGTGATATGCACAGCATAGTTCGCCCACGCACGTGTGCTCAGTCCGCTCTAGGCGGTCATTGAGTCACCCTAGTCCGCTATAAATCCCCTTCATCTAGAAAGTAGCGACACTCTCATCCGCGCGCGCGTTTTCCTCCTCAATTCTCCTCGGATTTCTCTCCTCCCCTGGCCGGCGCGCTGCGCACGGCACGCTGAACCTCCACTGGCTCGCCGCAGCCGCATTAGAATCACTGCGCGCGCTTGTTTAATCGGTCCCTTGAAGCATTAAACTAGAACCTGTCTCCTAAGCAATAGTCTAGACGAAAGTGGGCTTCCGATGGAACAAAGTGACACATATATTTTTTAAGACGCTTCGATAAATACAAATAAGCGCTTCGAAAAAAAAAGAGTACTATACCAACTGGCGGCTGAGCGGTTTACCTCTCCGTCGCCGCCTCGGCTGTCCGTAATGAGGAGGTGTATTAGGCACATATAATGTAACCAGCATGAAGTATAGGCGAGAATTTTTTTCATAATTGTGGTCTTGATGAGCTCAAAGAAGGCATCCAAGAAGGAATGTGGTGGTTTACTTAAAGGGGTCATGAAGCACCCCTTGGGCTGATTGAAAAAACACATCCTGCGGAAAGCTGACACGGCTATGAACTGCTCTGCCAAATATTACAGTCGTGCGCGCCGCGTAATGGCCACAAGCGGAGCGCGAAGTTGCCGTTTCCCCAGGCACCCGTTTTTCAAACAGAGGCCGGTTCTCACTCTCGTCGGTGGGCGGGGCGTCTGTCCGCTGTACGTCGCAGAGACATAGCACGCTTATTGGCCGATAGCCGACGTAAATCGAGAGCGGCGTTCGGATCAGATGCGCTTCTTGCCGCGGGGTGCCGTCACTTGCCGGCGCCCTCCTCAGTACACGGTAGCCACAGTCGCACAAGCGAATCACAGCGGGAGAGCGATCGCGTTTCATGACGCGCGCTGGCGTAACTTCTTTCCCCCATGCCATCCCTCCCTGTCTAGCTTCCAGTGCGCTCGTCGGCACGAGAAAAGAGAGAAAGCGCTGGGAGCGTGCGCCAAATCCCCGTAACTCCGCTGATTCTTGACGGATTCGAGAAATTTTTGCGGCAATCGATTCGGGAGGCAGTACACTCCGATACTGAGGCCATTAGATCATTACTTGGAAAAGTGGTTCATGACCCCTTTAAATTGAATTGGTCCAATTGATGGGCCCGAAGCCTTTTCGTGTCAATGCCACAGTCAGACACGCACGCACGCACACGATACAGGCACGCAGGCACACACACGCGCACATACACACGTGATAAAGACACGCACATACATACACACACGCACATAGATACAGGCACGCACGCACATACACAGGTACGCGCAGGCACGCACGCACATACACACGCGCGTACACACGTGATACAAACACACGTGCGTGCACATGCGAACAGACACGCACGCACTTACATACACGTGCGCATACACACGCGATATAGACACACACGCACATACATACATATACACGCGCATACAGGCGCGATACAGACGCGCACGTACATACATGTAGACGCGATACAGACAGGCACGCACGTACATACATACATACACACGCGATGAAGACACACACGCACATACGTACATACACATGCGCCTATACACGCGATACACGCACGCACATAAATACACACGCGAAACGGTCACGCAGGCACATACATACACACGCGATACAGACACACACGCACATACACAGCGATACAGACACGCACGCGGATGCACAAGTGATACAGCCACGCACGCACATACATGCCCACGTGCATGCACATGCGATACATGCACACACGCACATACATACACACGCGATACAGGCACGCACATACATACACGCGCGCGAAAACACACAAACGCATGCACGCGCAGGCGCATACATACACACACATACGTGCATACACGCGCGAACACCGCGAAGACATATATACAAACGCACGCACATGCACTCACACGTTAACACGTGCGCACACGCACATACAAACGCAGGCGCACATATGCACACATACAAGCACGCATACACCTGCACACACCCGTACACACGTGCCTAGAGGGTCGACGCCTGGAGGGTTCATGGCGTGCGTGAGTAGCTGAAAGCGTGCGAAGTTTGCTTGCGCTCGCTTCTCGTGACGTCAGGGTCACGTGACCGGGAGGTATCGCGCGTCGCAGCCGTTCAGCTAGTTCAGCGTTGCGGATGCGCCGGCTCCGCGAAAGAGAGGGTGAAGAAAGAGGAGGTTGACGGCGCGGCGAGGGTGAGGCGGTGTGGATAAAGCAGCGCCGCTACTTTCGAACATCAAGGGTATCAAGGGGCTTTAGTCCGCTCTCCGCTCTAAGGTCCCTCTATTTTTCAAAGGTAGCGCAATCTCCTCCTCCTCCTCTCAGCGCCGTTTCCTCCTCTACATGGATCCGGCTCTGTCTGGCATCCACTACGCACTGCCGATCTGCAAACTCCAGGCGCCACAGTGGCGACTGATCGACCAGGACCACCGCCGAGTCATCCGCATGTGTCACGGAATGCCTCGTGGCTCTCGTGTGGCCGAGACCCTCGCGGAGGCTCGTGCGTGGCCTGCGTCGCTCACGGCGGACCTACGCGCATTGTGCCACTTGCAGCGTCTCCACCGAGCGCCTGATGCAGGTCCCCTCCTCTCGCGGTTACGTGCTGTGCCAAACTCACGTGTCGGCCAACTTATCGACGTGTACGACGGTGTTGTGGCTGACGACCCCGCACGCCTTTCGCGCTGGCCACCCCCTCACCGTCGAGTGCCCCTTCGAGTGAACTTGCACCTGCCGGGCATTCGATCCAAACGCCACACCCCCATCAGTGCCATTGCTCAGGAGGCCGCGGCGCGGATGTATGAGGACCTGGCCGGGAGGACGCAGGTGTTCACCGATGGGTCCGTCCTGCAGGATCGCTCAGCCGCGGCCGCCTGCATAGCCCCTCAGCTCAGCTCGGAACGACAGTGCCGCTTGCGATACTGTGCATCCTCAACAACAGCTGAGCTAGTCGGGCTCCAGCTGGCTGCAGACCTCCTGCGCAATTCGCCGGCCGTCACGAGCGCAGCATCTTCTGCGACTCGAAACCTGCACTCCGCCAGCTCGCGAGGGAGGAACGAGGCCCCCTTCTTGCTCAGCGTGCCGCTCTCAGCCTGCTGGCCCTCCAGGAACGAGGCTGTGATGTGGTCCTTCAGTGGCTCCCTTCACACGTCGGCATCGCGGGCAACGAGGCTGCAGACGAACTCGCAAAACGAGCACACTCCGCCGAGACTTCGCTGACGGATTACGCCAGCTCGTTCGACTCGGCACGCAACAACCTTCGCCAGGAGCTGGTGCGCGAGCATCCTGACGCACGGGTCGCCTCCGGACACCCCCCTCCTCCCATCCCAGCCACTGGTTTCACTCGCCGCGAGCGCGCGCTTCTTCTTGCCCTGAGGACCGGTTCTGTGTGGCCCGCGGAACGCAGGCATCGTCTTCGCGGCGCCGCTGCACCGAACTGCACCGATTGCGGCGCGATCGAAACCCTGTGCCACCTATTGTTTGACTGTCCGTCTCTCAACACTGCGCGGAAGCGGCTCGCCATGAAGTACCGCCTCGTCGGACTGCCGTGTGCGACCCTACAGGACTTGCTCCATCCCACCGGCCACGTACACCGTCGCCGATCAGCCCTTGCGGCCCTACTAGCTTTTCTCGAGGATGCCGGCCTAGTCGAACGAATTTTCTAGCCGCTCACCACGGTGACTCGGACGCCCGTTCTCCTGCCCCCCACCCCCTCACTGTTTTTTTTTTCACTCATACCTTTCTTTTTCTTCTTTTACCATACTCTTTTCACTCTCACTGTCCCTTTAATCCCCAATCCCCCGTGAGTGTATCGGTTGAGGTGTCCTCACTTGAGAGACAGTTATCGTGCACTCCACACCCAATTTCCATTTTCATTTCCTTCTTCCTTTTAAGAATCACCTCCCCCCCCCCCCCCTCTACGTTTCCTCCCGGCCGCCATTATTGGGCGAGACTCGCAAAGCGCGCCCGGCCCGCTTGCGGCGCGTCGAAGCGCTTGCGTGTACTTGCTTAGAAACACGAGAATTCTGGGCGCAGATTCACGCAGCTGTTCGTACGTAAGATGTGCAGTAAAACTAGTGTGTGGTTGGTCAGCACATTAGCTATCATTTCGCGTTTTATAAGCAACAAAGCGCACACTGGTTCCGGCATATAATAAATCTCATTGCTGCACCTTACGCGCGAACAGCTTTCTGAACCTGGGACCTGTTTTGACAACTTGAAAACCTAGCATTTGTGCAATGTATTTGAGTTCATAAGTGTAGGATGCGTCGCTCGCACCAGGCGAACAAGAAGCAGAACATATTAAACGCAATCCTAGAAAGTCTTTGCAGCTGCCGTTTTTCTTTTCGGATACCGTGGTGTTTGTTCACAAGATGCATTTCGGAAAATCTGATGCTACATCAAATTATGCACACACAACACGGCGGAGGCACCTATTTGCTAAATACCCCCAGCGCGCATTCTTTTAAATTTCGAACTGGCTTGACGCGCTTCTGTTGCCACCTCAGGTAAATATCTTTTTGGTCCCATCGCGTGCTGCTCGTGCTCATTATTTGGGGCTAGCTCTTTAATTGAAGACTGTTATTGAATACGGAGGGAACCGCATTAAGCTTTAGCTTCTTGCAGCCATTCGTCGCAAAGATGACTGGCGCGAACTGATCGTCCGTGAAGTGTTTCTGAAATATACACACATCCTCCAATGTGCCCTCTGTAATTTGCCTAACGAAATACGGCCGAAGTGCTCAAAACTACAACACTAAAGCGCATCAAAGGGAAACATGCACCAACTGTCTTATAATAATTAATATTGAACACAGAGTATCAGTAACACTGCATCACAAGCACTGAAAAATGCGGATAAATTTAAAAAAATATAAAAACCGACAACACATAGAATAAAAACTTACACCCGCTTCAAATAAACATAGTTCAGGGAAAAAAATTAGAGGGTTGGAGAACAAACATGCGTTTAAAAGTATAGTTTGCACCACGGGCAGCTTTGCAGCATATTGCTAAGTAATTTTTTTAAGCTCAGCAAATTACGCTGATCAATCGATGCTAGTTACTTGCCAAGTCTCTTTCTTTATCGTACACATCTCATCACCACCCTCTATTTATGAGCGCTAAAGGCCGGAACAGCTCCGACTTTCTCAGAGTAAGGTTTTTAACGACTTTTGGCGAATGATTTTTGTAAAATCTACGGGCCGCGCCAGGGTTGGGCGAGAAAAGAGATCTTGCAAATATATTTTTCTCAAACGGTGCAGTAAATTTTCGCAGAACAATTATTTTCGCTGTAAATATAGTGTGCGAGAAAGCGTGGCCGATAATGTCACGCCGCTTTTTTTTTTTGTCTAACTTAGGCATCAGTATCGAGCCTTAGCTCCATCTAAAACAGTTCGAATAGCAAATATACGCGAAAGGGTTTAGTAATGGTCGACCTATCTCACAAAGCCTCTCGTCGTGGCAATCGAAATTCTTTCTCCCGATAAAATGCAACCACATCGCTCGCCGTTTGAGGTTTTCCTTTCCATGAGGAACAAAAAAAAAAGAAAGCTTGACACCCTTGGCAATGCTGTTCGAGCAGCCAACAGCGCAACAAGTTGGCATCTGGCTACAGCCGATGGCATCCTGCTAACTGTATAAGAAGCCCACGCTCACGTACAGCGTGCACGTGCGGCGGTGTTTCTACGCCCAATAATGGCGTCGTTTTGCGGCGCCAGAGCAAGAGGCGGAGGGGTCATCGGAGATAACTGGTCACGTGTCGAGCCTAGTCCAATAGGGGAGCACAAAAGGGCGAAGAAGAAAGGAGAGACGCAGAGGGCGGGGAGGAAATTCTCCCTTTCCTTTTTGAACAATGGTTTGCGCTACCTTTGAAAAATACAGGGACCTTAGTCCGCTCGTACCGCACGCGCCCTCTCTTGGTGGTTCGGTAGGAAAATGAAAAAGGCACCTAATTTCTGTCTGGGCGCCGCCATATTGCCTAGAGGGCAATATGGCGGCGCCCTATTGCCTAGCAGTCTCTGGTCTGGCAACCTACTGGCATGTGCGAAGCTCCGCGCTTGTATGGAAGATATACGTGCGGCTGCAGTTGCAGCCGGTTTCTTTTTCTGGCTCACTGAATTTCGTGTCAAGTGATGCGGTCTACGCGGGAAATTAATCTGTGAGACGTCCTGAAACGGTTTGATCCGCTCAGGGTCAATGATGTTAATATACGGCGACGCGAACGTGTCGCAAGTGGTCGATATCATATATTTTCGGCACTGTCCGTTGGAAAACCACGTAAATATTTCGACTTGTTCTATCAGGGCAAGCAAGTGCCACCACTACCAGCAGATACAATGAATTCTTTGCGTGGACTGTATTCTTCTAGTTTCTTTTTTCACGGCTACCGCTCGTACGTATACGGTTGTGCGTGAGCACGCAGTCTCGATTTCGTGGCGCGGACTGCGTATGTTTGTTGCTCGCGAACAGTTGCCTGTCTTGTTTCTTAACTTTTAAGTGACCGCTTATTACTCGCTCGTATATTGCCCACCAGTGTGAATTACGAAGTTAGAGCTGTTTACAGGGATGTGCTGGTACATATGAAAACGATGCTGATGTCGACATGCCGGCGCGCTGCTGACATGCAGGCGCGCTTCCTTTTCTTTTTTGTTTCAAGAGTCGTGATATTTGATTGGATTTCGGCGGCGATAAGATGAAGATGGTTGGAGAGTTTCTTCTGCCGGTGAGGCACGAAGCGCTCCCGGGCTTGAGCCTTTGATCCACATCGGAGGTGATTCACGTTTCTTTTTTTGTAACTTCATCTACCAGATGTACTGCTTCTGCAAAATTCTTGCTGTCGTTCGCAAAGCTAAGCAGCAATATTGGCAGTTCAAGAAACTACACAAGCGTAACAACGTAGTTTTTGTATCACGCTTAGAAGTGAATTAACTATGTTGTAAATCATTGCGCGACTTGTCGGACACGGTTCTTGGCCACGTAAAAATTTGTCTTCCTGAGGTAGTTCTACACACGAAGTGGCAGAACTCTCTTTATTCCCTTTTTTTCCCTTTTTTTTTTAACATTCGACATTTATATGGCTCATCGTATACGATACACCCCGCTGTCTTACGGACGTTGTAACCTCACGACAAAGACCTCGCCACATCCTTTTCATGTAGTGTTAAGTGAATATCCGAGTTTTATAAGGCTGGTACGGAGCGCAAATTAAATGTATGATGCCGGTTACCCCGCTGCAAAGTGAGCGATTTCTCGTCCGTGCGAATACCGGTAAACATCAACTACAGCGATCACCGTGTTGAGCCGAGCTACGAAGCTAATTGCTAGACCAAACACATCATATTAAAATATAATAATAAAACGAAGCGAAAACAATTCAGGTGGCTACACGTGGTACTAATATGTTGCACTTAACCGGACAGGGCCGTACTTGACCGCATATGTTTGTTAGCAAATCTGGCCAAATCCCATTTACATTTCACTGCGTGGAACACTGGGAATTCCGGATATATTGCGGCACTTGCCGATGTAGAACCTGTAACGTAACACGAACTACGTACCTTGAAGAGTCCGCAAACACTCCGCATACCTATTCAGAAAACAGTTTTCTTTTTTTCTAAAGTTGTTAGAACAACGGAAAATGGCACAGTGGTTTCCCGTTGACCTTTCGCAGGCTGATATCGCAATAAAAGAGAACAAAATCCGCAGGTCGACCTAAAACACGCAAAAATTGTTCGAAAACGTCACTCATCCAAGCACCAGCCCGCACACTCCGCGCCGTCGCGCGGAGTGTGCGGGCACTGACTAGCGTGTGTGCGCACACACACACATGCACACGCACACACACACACACACACACACACACACACACACACACACACACACACACACACACACACACACGCACACACACACACACACACACACACACACACACACACACACACACACACACACACGCGCGCGCGCGCTAGTCAATGACTATTTAAATAGTCTTTGCGAATTGTCGACCTCGTCCGCACGGGTATGCCAACGTCTAGCTGCTTACAGTAATTATTCTGATAGCATGCACCACTTGTGCCTTGATCTTAATGGGGCTGCATTTTCGATGGCGACGAAAATGTTTGAGGCCCGTGTACCTAGATTTAGGTGCACGTTAAAGAACCCCAGGTGGTCGAAATTTCTGGAGCCCTCCACTACGGCGTCTCTCATACTGATGTCCTTGTTTTGGGACGTTAAACCCCAGCTATTATTATTATTGATCTTAATGGCGGTCACAAAAATCATTATTCCGCAAGATCGCCCTCTCAATATATTTTTGTTCTTGGTTGGTGGCTCAGCGGCTGTGTCCTTCTTATCATTACCACGGTCATGGGTTTCATTCCTTGGCGCACATTGATGGGTGCGGAATGCATAAATGCACGTGTACTTTACAGATTCGCGCACTTCAAGGAACGCTAGGCAGGTAAAAAGAAAACACACACACACAACACACACGCGCGCGCACGCGTTTTCATTTTAGATATGTCATGCAAGACGACGCAAAGCAATTTTAACACGAAAGTGTTTTATGCCGGGGTCCACCAAGATTTCAGTGACGTATTTCCGTCACGGAAATGACGTCGAAAAGATGTACACGATCAGATGGCAAAGAAAGAATGTTCCGTCAACGGGCATCGAACCCACGACCGCTGGGTCCGCAACAAGAGATGCCGGGCTCGCTATCCACCGCGCCACGGTCACAGACTCTAGGGGCTTTGCAAACGCGCCTTTTATATCTACCACTCTCCCGGTCGGCGGGTGGTGTTACCCTCTGGGAGCGGCAAAGTAGAGTAATTCATCATTACTGTGGCTTCCGCGATGAGCACCTGCAACGCGTTACACGATCGTCCCATTTGGCGCGTTTTCAATAGAAGTTCAATTTTGTCAATGCCTTGAAACACCGCGAGGTGGCGACGTTAACGCAAGCGTTGTAAAAGCGTCGGCCTCGCTCATAGCATCACGCTAATCAAACCAAAAATAGCTCTGCGACGCGCTTGCTTCCCCGCGTACGCACTTGCCCCGATAAAAATTGCGGCCGGGCTACCGGGGCAGCACGACGCGCTTTGCGTTTCCCTCTACTGCGGCCGTGGTATTTAATCACATTTTAACATGCCGCAGGATGGCGACCAAGTTCCGCGTCCAATATGCGACGCTCTTCTGGCTATCACAAATCGTTCGAGATTACGCTTTCACCGTTAACTACTACAGCTACCACAAGCGTTTGTTTAATCATTGAACATGGACGTTAGTCGTCGGCATATGGAGATGTACCACCAAGCATCAAAGTGGGTGTTTCCACGTTAAACGGTGCTATAGCTGCCAGACATCAATATACGCTGTGCAAACTCTCTTATATCAATGTACAGTACACATTCAGTTACTTCTATGAGGGCACGTTTTACTTTCGTGTTATCCCGATTCCTATGACGGAGGGATCAACCATGTTTTTTGTTCAATCGATTCGGCTTGTCATTTTGTACAATCCGCGTGGCCTGAAGTATGCACAGGTCAAGCCTGCCTTCATCGCCTCAGATTCATAGCGGCATACAGGTGCGAGATTGGATGCGAGATTCAGTGGCACTACATCGTGCAACCCGTGCGTAATGTTTGAAAACGAACAAATAATTTTTCCTATTCTTTGATTGGCTTAATTATCTGTTGGTTTCATTAGTAGTGTCTAACAACAACAAAAAAAGAACCCCTCGAAAAATTCCCCTTCGTTCGTTCAGATTACGACGGACACTTGCGTTAGCCCTAAAGTAAAAAGCAACTCCAAAAACGTCTAACTTTGTCATTTAATTACTATGCCTAGCTTGTCTAAGCTTAGTTCGCTTCTTTTACGTTGCTGAATTGTAGGTACCTGAGAAGACCGTAACGACATCATGAGAAGGGAGAAATACGTTTCCACCACAATACGCGTACAAAAGTTCGAAATAGCTTTGTTCACCATAACTTGATCGGGCGTTCTGTTCCTTAGGACGTTTATAAAAGAATAAAGTAAGAATTACAAATGTAGATCTGAACGATGTGATACGCGTGCAGTGTTTAAACATACACAAAAAAACTCATATAATAAAGAGGAAAAGAAACGGCAGCTCAAGATTACAGTCAAGAACCGAAACCGAAACGAAAGCTCTTTTTTGTTTCGGCGGCGACATCCTGTGCGAAGCTGTGGAACTAATTCACGGGCTGAAAAAAAAAAATGCTGATCCGGCGCCCGGAATCGAACCGATGACGGCGCGGTGAGGCCGCGCTTTGAACTTGAGCGAATAGCTCGCTCGGCCACAGTAGACGCTGTGTCGCCTGTGGTAAGCCAGGGTTTATCAATCTACCACAAACATTTGAACGATCGCGCTTCAAAAAACGCGTTAGGGAACAATGTTATGCCAATTGCGGCAAGTTGAGAATGGCTTCAAACGAAAGCTGAGTGTCAGGACTACATGTGATTTCCTGACCATTAACTTAACTTGCTTAGTTTCACGACAGTCACCGTTTTTGTCTCGAAAAACAGGCCACATTTTTCGCCGTTTCCATAGACTCCCATTGTACAATCTTTAACTGCTCTGGGAACAAAATTGAAGCTTACTGCAACATGATCGCTGCAGACCTCTCGTGCGTTTAGGTTCCCAGAAGCGCTCTGTGGTCTGCGTTTTTCAACATTCACCCTCTACACTTAATTATTCGCGAAAAACTCGCCAGTTCCATTGAAAACGCGCTAGCTTCGCGCCGGGGCCGCCAGGGGCGCTGGCTGTAATGTGTCCACAAAAGCTGGATATGTTGCTCCTGAGATACTGAGGATATTTTGGATCATATAATTGTCGGAGTGAAAATTCTTCGAAGGCCGCATTGAAGCTGCGGCGCATTCTCGACCCGGGAAAAAGCACAGCGACCATACTACAGTGTGACAAGGAATGGTAAAACCGGCCATGGAGGACAAAGGAAATGAGAGGAACGCTGCTGGCGTTTCTAAAGCTCGCCGAGTCTTAACGAAACTATGCGAATAGCTCTGTTGTCTATGTGTGGGTCTGCGGGTGTATGTGCAGTCTGTATATATATATATATATATATATATATATATATATATATATGTTTTTGGGGAATCACTGTGTGTAGAAAAATTATCACCCACTGCATGCGCACACATGCCAGGTGAACAGCCACGTTAACACCCCTAGCTTAAGTTATAATCAATGTTTGTTCCTCTTTCTCGCTGCTAACGAAAGGTAGAGAGGTACGCATGTACGCCCTATACCTGGTATTCTTCACACGACAAGTGGGGCGTGGAGAAAAAGGAACTGATGATGAGAAGGAGAGAAGCACAGGAGGATGTGTACCTTGCGCGGCCTTATTAAAAGAGCTCGTCCAGCGCTGAGCAAGTAACTCGCATAATGTAATTGTCTGCCTCGCAGTTGTATGGTGAGGCCATGGGCAGTGTCCCTCAATGTCAGTCATGATCAAGTACAGCCAGCTCTTTACCACGTGCAAGTGTAGCTTACTGAAACGGCCATGACTATGCAGGGTGTTTTGTTTTGTTTTTTTAGATAATACAGATATTTAAAAAAAATGCTATGACAGCAAGGCTCCTGTCGTTTTCGCACACGAACTCTACGTCGAGGAGGAAATACATTGCCGCGGCTGAGATGACTAATTAACAAAAACTCGTTAATTAACTTTTCAGTTATTGATTTGAGGGCAGGTGCATATTTATGGCATAATCACTTTTTTAGAAATCGCAAAAGCCGCACGTAGTTCGAGATATTCGTAATCGAATTTCAAGGGCGAAACCAAAACTGATCGCTCCCGGCGCGCACGAAGCGCGACCGTTCTGTTACGTCAGACCGGAATGGCCCGTGACAAGGAAGTGACGAAATTTGAATGAAGGCGCGCCGCGGCAGTATCTTTTCGTGAAAAGCTGCTAGTCATCTCACTTGTGCAAGCACATCGCCTTACTTTTGCGTGTAGTGTTTGGTGCAAGCTTATCTGTTTCTTTCTAGTTGTATACAAGAAGACCGCAATATCAACCTTTTCTTTATCTGGGAAGCATAAAACTCTGGGGCAGCCATCAGGGCAACCTCCCTTCCCCCGAAATGTTTAAAGTTTTCACGGGCACACACTCATACACGCCCCCGTACAAACGCACGCACGAACGTGCATAAAGAGAGGTTGAACACCGCCCCCTCCTCCCCGACGTTGATGTTGTTGATGTTGTTGCTGATTATTATTATTACTTATGCTGGAGCGCTTTGTAATGGGTGGGCCTTCAAACGACATTGCGCTATTCACATGGTGTGATGCCAGGTGCAATTCTACCCTTCTGCCACGCAATATTGCACCTGTTAAAGGGGTCATGAACAACTTTTCCAAGTAATGATCTAATGACCTTAGTATCGGAGTTTACTGCCTCCCGAATCGATTGCCGCAAAAATTTCTCGAATCCGTCAAGAATCAGCGGAGTTACGGGGGTTTGGCGCACGCTCCCAGCGCTTCCTCTCTTTTCTCGTGCCGACGAGCGCACTCGAAGCTAGACAGGGAGGGATGACATGGGGGAAAGAAGTTACGTCAGTGCGCGTCATGAAACGCGATCGCTCTCCCGCTGTGATTCGCTTGCGCGAGTGCGGCTACCGTGTACTGAGGAGTGCGGCGCCGGCAAGTGGCGGCACCCCGCGGCAAGAAGCGCATCTGATCCGAACGCCGCTCTCGATTTACGTCGGCTATCGGCCAATAAGCATGCTATGTCTCTTGCGACGTAAACTGACAGATCCGCGACGTAAACTGACAGAAGCCCCGCCCACCGACGAGAGTGAGAACCGGCCTCTGTTTGAAAAGAGGGCGCCTGGGGAAACGGCAACTTCGCGCTCCGCTTGTGGCCTTTACGCGGCGCGCACGACTGTAGTATTTGGCAGAGCAGTTCATAGCCGTGTCAGCTTTCCGCAGGATGTGTTTTTTCAACAAGCCCAAGGGGTGCTTCATGACCCCTTTAACGGAACTGCTCGCACTAGATGACGCCTGTAAAGAGTTTTCTTTTTTTTTTTTCCGCGAAGCTGTTTCTATTAGTGGGATGGCTTTGTGGCAAAACATCTGTCACGTAGAAGAGCTGGGTCCAAATCCCGCTCGAGCCCAGGCCAAGATTTGTATCCTTTATTTATTTATTTGCATTTATCTCGACTTTTTCGCTCACAGCCAACGACGCCGATGCCTGCGCCGGGATTTCTGCAAAAAGAGCTCTTTAACGCTGTCGCGTTAAAATGGCTTTGACGGGCAACATTAAGAAGAGCAGCTAAAGATATAACCCTTCTTTCGTAGTTAAAATTATTCTTTAAGTGTTTCAAAGGGGCAAATCTAAGAGGCAACCAAGAAAGCAACATTCTTCGTCACAGTTCCAGTATCAGAAAGGAAAAAAAATGTTGCATATTACTTTACTGCAGTCTACAAAGTACAGTAGATCCTCGCAATTTTTTAATGGCGTCGCCCGAGCGTTCGCCTCAGGACAGGTTAGCGCCTAATATTAGCGAGAAGTAACGAGATCTGCTACAACATGCGCAAGCCCACAAGCAACACATACGATCGCCCTCTGTTACGTTGTTTACTCAAAGATGCATACACCCTGTGCGATAATGTGTTGAAAAATCTGGTGTGAAGGTGATTGTCGTATCGCTGATCTTGTTGCTCCTCGCCGATATTACACCACCGTATCCTGGGGACCGCGCTTGCTTGATAGTATATTAAAGAATTGCAAAGGCGTCCTTGCAATTCTTTAAGGAGCTACCAGATTCTTTAAGAGGTTTACTGATTATAGCTTCCGAGCTGCGTAGCCGCAACCATCACAGTCAGTCCCGTATATTCCGTCATGGAGAACATCTTTCCTGCTTCAGAATCGTCTGTCGCGTGCCGGATAACTACAGATAGATATCACCTTGTCATTGGAAACACGAACCGGCATTTTAGGATGCATTTGCCCGCTGGCGGGCCGAGAAAATGGTCACCATTATTGAGCGACGCCAATCTTGAGCCGTGTGTGTGTAAATATTCGCTCTGTTGCACAGCTAGAATTCCTATATTTGATATGGCGGGGTACATCACAGTCAAGTTGCCTAACACTGTTTTTGCCTGAGGGCCGCACAGTTGGCGTCCTACTTTTCCTCCTTGTCTGGCAGCTCTGTCATAGATTTAGCTATTCGCTTTTCATGTGCTTTTTGCTGTTTTTATACCATCACTTCCTTTTATTTTTATTGAGATAGCAAAAACATGGACACTCTCGGCTGGTTATTGCCGTCGTCGTCGCCGTAATTCCCCGCATATATATATATATATATATAATATTCGAGGGTTATTCAAAAAGTGAGGGCTGTTTGGTCCAAAAAGTAAATATTTGTTAGTAAACGGTTTTAGTGGCTGGTTTAGTTTAGCACAAAACTGCTTCACTTTGCTACATAATCACCGTTAAGTTATAAACACTTTTCGCACCACTGCACCAGTTTTTTTAGTCCCTCGGCATAAAAGTTCGCCGCCTGGGAATTTTTAGGTGTTTGAGTTGGTCGGTAAGCATCTTAAGTACCCACACTGCACACACTCTGTGATATCTGAGCTTTTCAGTTACAATCGTGCAAATTGTAGTGCGGCTGACAAAAGGAGACTTGTCCGACAGACGACTACTCTCAGTCGTCGATCTTGACGCAATTCCCGGTCCACTTGTTGAATAGTTTCATTGGTGTGTGTGTGCGTGCGTGCGCGCGCGTGTGTGTGTGTGTGTGTGCGTGTGTGTGTGTGTGTGTGTGTGTGTGTGTGTGTGTGTGTGTGTGTGTGTGTGTGTGCGTGCGTGTGTGTGTGTGTGTGTGTGTGTGTGTGTGTGTGTGTGTGTGTGTGTGTGTGTGTGTGTGTGTGTGTGTGTGTGTGTGTGTGTGTGTGTGTGTGTGTGTGTGTGTGTGTGTGTGTGCTAACGGTGAGTACTATAGGCCCAAGAAGCTACGTCATATTAGAGAGTTTGAGAATTGGGAACCCAAGACGCTGGGTCCCCAAGCTGCGGTGGGTAGGCTGCTCTTTCGTTCGGAGGGGCAACAGAGTTTGAGAATTGGGTCAAACGCAAGCTACGTTGGGTCAAACGCACGGGGCGCCATGAGGCGAAATTAAAATAATGCGAGACGCGGGCCATACTGTTTCGTGGCCCGCGCTGCGTCTGCGTCTACTCGCTGGCGACCCAAGACGCCTTGGGGACCCACGTTAGTTTTCGATTTTTGGGCCTTGGGCCAACGCGAGCGCGAGAGCCCAAGAGTGGCTTGGGCTCTGCGCATGCGCTCTGGCGGCTCGCAAGCTTCTTGGGTCCCTAAGCTCATTGGGCCCCAATTCTCAAACTCTCTATTGACATTGAATGGTCGAAGAACTAGTCCCATTGTTCTTGTGAAAAGAGGCCCTGAGTGGCAAATTCCTGAATATTAATAGTTGTTGGCAGTTTCAATGTACAGGAGGAGGAGGAAAAGAAAAGAACTCCTCCATGAGCCTATAGAGCGAATGAACGCTGCGTTTGATGACTCTGGTATAAAATCAATGTATTTAGCTTGCCTATACATTCTGTTAATTGCTTCGTCAGCGCTTCACCTGACGATGAGTCGCAGCCGAGCCCCTGATTAGTGAAGACGTGTTGCTCGGCGTCCCCGTGTCGTCCCTGAGGGGTTCTTGGCGGCTGCTGGCCCAGACCCCTACAGCAGATCCGTTTCCTCCTTACAACCCAACAACTAACAATAATTTCTAACCGTGCACAGGTGTATATAGTTCAGCTGCAACTGTACCGTTCGTCATGTTTGCTTGCAAGTCTCTGATTCATATGAACATCACAATCAGAAAAACAAAAAACTCTGTTTCGCCCGACAACGCCAAACAAGTTGTTCATTCGGAAATGCAACGGCATGATTGCTGTGTGTACAAATGACTCGCACCATAATCATCGGACGTCAGTCAGCTCGTGAAATCTAATATAGAATTAACGTCCACTGACAAGATTGCTAACGCGATCAGCTATACAATGAAAGCTGCCGAGTATTTAATAGGTGAGCTATCGGATACGTGCTGGAACACAAATCTTCTTTCACCACCCGTTATAATATAGAAAGGGGACGTTAACGCCGTTTTTATATGCAATGCTATGCATCTCTTGCACTGTGCAAAAAGATATGCTTGTAATTTTTGCCTGCTTTGAGACGTTGCCCTCAGCTGCTGCGTATATGGATCTCGCAAGTTTAAGAATCGCTGGACGTGATGTTTTTGGAGATTGGTCGGGCTGCAATCAGTGTTGGCGGTAACGCGTTACAAGTAACGGCGTTACCGGTAACGCGTTACTTTTTTCGGTAACTTAGTAACGTACTCGTTACTATTTAGGAACTGTAACGGGTAACGTACTTACGTTAACATTTTTCGGTAACGTGAGGTGTCACGTTACTCGTTACTTTTTTTTTCAATTATCCCGAGAGTATTACTCAAAATTCCCTCGTCTCATAGGCGCCACTATTGCAGAGCTTGCCACGACGTTCTATTGTCGCAGCGGTGTACTCATACCGGCCCGCCAGGCGTTAAGAATAGACTGTTGAGCGAGTTGGTAATTCATGATGAAAATATCGCGAAAAAACGTAGGACGAGACGAAGAAGGCTACAGCACATGCGCTAGTGCTGTAGCCTTCTTCGTCTTGTCCTACGCTTTTTCGCGCTATTTTCATTCATCAGGCGTTAAGAGTACCATCCAATGCGTCCTTCGAGTGCCTATTCAGTGTAGGTGTGGTCGTATTCATTAAGAGAGAGGCAATCTGTCCGATGACAGCTTTGAAATGCAGCTGTTGCTTTATTTCTATAAGAAGCTGTAGTTATTAGAAAATTCTCCTTGCAATAATCTAGCGATAGTTATCAACTTTGTTTTCACTTTTGCTTCTTTCTATCGACAACCTCGAGTACACGTTTCTATAGTTACCCAATTTTTCAGCGAATGAGGCTGACCTTGAATACCTTCATATAAACGCTCGCAATTTTTGAGGCAAGTATACAGATTTTTAAAGGGGAAAATGCATGTGTGCAAACCTTTTTTCCCCAAAACTAAGACGTTTAAGCATTTCTTTATGACTATTCGATCATCTGTCTTGTTAGCAGAAGCTCACCGTCAGAATTACTGTAAATTTGTTGAGAGTTGTGGTGTTTTCTTTAGGGAGGGGGGGAGCGTTGATGATAAAATCTAATTTTGTGTTTAACGTCACACTGAGAAAATGGATTTACCATGTGCCACAGAGTTAGCAGCCGTCACATGTAACTGTACAGGCGACTTTAGGTCACGCCACTATTGCCAAGCACTGGCGTTGCCGCAGAAGGGGGCGGGGTGAGGTTCAACATTCCTCCTCCCCCCCCCCCCCCCCCCGAAATCTTTCAATTATCCATGTGTATATGTACAGGTACACATACAAACGCACGCACAACCAAACATAAATTATGACTTAACGCCCCCCGCCCCATCCCCGAAAAATATTTATGGCTACGCTGCTGCTGCCGTGGTACGACACCTATGTGCTACCTATTCTAGTTAAATCGGTACATCGCGCAAAAAATTGTCGTTTGTGATAGAAGATTTGTGTGAATTATAATTATCAGCTTTGTAAAACTGTTATTTGGGGTTCCTACAGTGGAAATGCGGTGAATAAAATTTCTGACGATAGAGTAACGGCAGAAGTAACGTCCGTTACTTTTTTAGGGTAACTGTAACGGTAACGCGTTACCTTTTTTAAGAGGTAACGTAGGGTGGTAACGCGTTCCTTTTTTGTTAGCGTAACGAGTAACGTATTTAGTTACCTTTTTTCGGTAACGCCTACAACACTGGCTGCAATGTTTTATGACAAAGGCAGCGAATTACGGCCGCCATAAAATTGTTCGCTTTAGCTTATCCCTTTGAGACACGGCGTCCTCGTTTGGAGCCGCGATTTCCTTTTGCTATTTCTGTGCGCTATTGGTAAGGGATAGCCGACGAACACTGAGCTAATGCTGAAATAAACATTCTTGCTATCTAAAGTTCCTTTATATCACTTCTGGGTGAAATATTTTGTTACGCACGATCGCTTCCGTGTTTAAAGAGGCCTCGGACGTGGGGAGCTTCGGCAGGCATTTCGGAAAATATTTTTTAGCTTTTTAGGGATGCTTCCCACGAGCAGGCAACTGTGGCGTATAATTTAAGTGGGTCATTGAACTCGTCTTATGAAGAAATATAGCGTGACTCACTGTACGATCATTAGATAATTATGTACATTGTAACTGCAATTAATTGCTATAAAATACACTATAAGCTACTCTACAACTTGCACTTGTTTTAAATTTGGTCTCAAGTACATTGGCGTCAAAGCATGCGAACTTCGCGTATTTATAGACAGCCGATAATATTGCTCGTCGCAAAGGGTTATTTCGTGCATATGTCTGCTGTTTTCTACGGCGTTTTTATTGACGACATCATCAGTACCGAGCAGCCAATACTACAATATTAGAGGCACATGTACGACTGCCGCCTCGCTCCACCGCTTTGCTCTCTAAGAACTACGCTCTCCTCCACTTGAAACGGCCATTGAAAAAAGTTGTGGGACATTCGAAGCACTGCCCTGATACCAGGTCATCAGCGAACTAATTATCGCACCTGTTTTAACAAAAATGACGCCAGTCGGTTTTTACGCGGCATGTCTTTCTTACGCCGAAAGCGTTCCCTCGACTCACAAACTGCGCTAACCTCCCTGAACCAAGGTATGGGAGCGCTGAGCCGCCGATGAACCACCATAGGTTTTGAATGTATGGACCTCCATCAAAGCTTCGCTACCACGTATTACCTGCCTTCAGTTCTTGTGTCTCAGAATTAATTCATAGATTAATTACTCGCAGAAAAGAAACCTGAAGGCGTCACTTTGGCCCTTTCGTTTAGAATGATTTCCTTTATCTGGGCATGAAGAGCCATAACTTCGATTTTTTTCTCCCTTCGTTGCATGTCTCCAAACATCTGGTCTGTCTCTATCTATAAAGCTATTCTCATCACCCCATGTTTTTATTATGAAATTCTCCCTCACTCTCTTTTTTATGTCGTATGAAGCGTATGAAACAGAATAAAGCCTATCTTAAGAAACATGAGAAACTTTCTGAAACAATAAAAAAATTTTATTGACAGGTACCCGAAGTTCAGTCTCTGAAGCTTCCTGAAGCGGAGTATCATTATTTCTTCCTGAAGGCACGGCAGACACGCTGGTTTTGGCAGCGTCTTTGGCAGTGGTTGCTGGCTTGTGGTTTGTCGGGGCCTTTTCATCGCTGAAGGTGCAGCATCCCACAACAGATTGATCAAATAGAGAAATACCCGTTGGCTAGCAGGCGACTCTCTTTTCACCACCAGTCCCATCCGCCGTGGCCGCCGCCGCCTCCGCCTCCGAAGCCGCCCCCGCCGCCGAATCCGCCGCCACCACCGAATCCGCCGCCGCCGCCGAATCCTCCACCACCACTGGAGATGGTGTAGGTGAGCACCGGCTTGAGCGCATGCGTCACCGTCGTAACGGGCTTGGCGACGTAACTGACCACGGGCTTGGCAACGTAGCCGACGCTGACCACGGGCTTGGCGATGTAGGAGACCGATGAAGACACGATGTGGCCACCGCCGCCACCGCCACCAAAGCCACCGCCACCGCCGAAACCGCCGCCTCCTCCGCCACCGAAAAGCCCGGCGGAGGCGACTGCCACGAGGGCAGGTAGCACGATGACCTGCAACGCAAGAAGAGAAGAGCGCGTGTTTCATAAGCATGTGAAAGCTTCAGAAAGACCGTTCAAGATTGTACCCATATTGCGCAGAAATGAGTCTGATTATTCTTGCTGAAGGCCAGTCATTGAAATTATTGCGAAACACAGGAGATATGCTTTCGTATTCTGACAGCATTTATTTGACCTGAATTTATCGTTTTGCCGTTTATGGGCTTCTTTCAAGAAGAGTTGGTGAGTCCTTGGGCTTCACCATTCAACATTGCTGTTGCAAAAGGAATGACTACCAAATATATATTTTATAAATAGGTACTTGCGAACATAACGCAACACGTAAATACCACTCAGCCATATAGCACACGAAAATGTTACTTCCTAACTCCAGTGTTCTCGTTTATTCAGCTTCCCTGGCCTCTATAGCATAAAAGCATTAGCACGACCACGCGTCATGCACATATCGCACTATTTACATTTTATGGCATACTGGCCAGTTATGGCTAAGATTGCTAGAAATTTACTCTGTTGCAATGATAGCTCCTGAACATTAATGGATAAGCAAAGCTTGTCTCATTTATCGTACTTTAATGATCAGAGAACGACTTTGCAAACTCGTAAGGAAATGTTATACAACAGTTTGATGAATGGTGTGATCGCACGCTTCCTGAAATGCTTGTTAATTTTTACAGTGCTAACCCTTAAATTGATTTTTGACCTCAGCACGGAAACATAAGTAGAAGTGAAAGTGTGCGGGGCCTTTTTTTTTCTCATGTGCTTTCTCCCAGATATGTGTCGACGGTCAGGCCAAAGACATGTTTTACACACAATGTGATTCCAGCGATATAGCGGGGCGTGAATAAATGTGCAAGTGTTCAGTAATAGATCAATCGCTCTGCGACTGGAGAGGGGATAACGTGCCCCTCTTGCCTTTTTTGTTTTCTTGGTATAACGTGCCCTTTAAACTGCGCATTGCTTTCCATGCAACAGGCCAATTAATCGCAAAGAAAGTGACAGCGTTATCCGCTGCCTTTGTACATCGTCCCGTTCGTGCTGTTTGTTAAGGATGTGGAATATGAGACAAGCAATGCGGAGTTAGGAGCCGGGGGACAAATGTTCAGCAGTACAAGTGAAATGGCAAGCATGTCGCCGTATCAGTAAAGAATGTTCGTTTGTATTCGAGAAAGCTCAACAAAAGCAGCGTGCTCACCATTGCAGAAATTACGAAACTTCCTTTTCGCCGTTTGTTAAGCTAAAAAAGTGTTTTAATTATAAAATGTTTGTGACGCACACTGATGCCCCATGCACTGCATCTTAAAGGGAAATCCCGATAGGAAATCTTGTCTATATAAACTAAATCTTGTAAGGCGCCATCTAGGAAACGCATAACCGAAACATATTTTGAAATCGGTTCATTATGTTCTGGCGTCAGAAATACGCCAGTGTTCAGGTCGCGTAAGTGGGTGTAGCAACTGCATGATTCGCAATGTCTCGCCGCCTTCTTTCGCAAGCTATTGTTTCCGCCTGACGAACTCCTGTTAAGACAAAGAAAGAAAGAAACAATGACGTGGCCGTCCGACCATGACAACTCGTCTTCACGGTTCAATCAAGTGGCAACGAGCTCTATCATCAAATGATTACCACTCCATTAGGAGCAGTGATTGTTTCCGCCAACCTACGTAACCATTTGAGGACAAGAAAAATAAAGTAAACGCTAGAAAGAACGAAAGGAACGCACAACAGAACACCTGAGATGAACGTGACGATACATCCTCAAGGATGGGTCTGCAAGGAAGTTCCGGCACTCCGCACCTCCATTGCATTGCACCATAACTATGCAGCAGCGCGAAGAAACTTAAGTCTTGCCGCAAAATTTCCTCGATTGTGTGCAAATCCGCATTGCTGCAACCTGACTGCCGCAAAATGTCTACTTTAGTTGCTCAGCGTATCACTCAAAATAGACAAGACCATCTACGGTAAAGGTCAGAGCCAAGAAGGAAAAAGGAATAAAGAAAAAAGAAGATGCTATGTGTAAGAGGCCCCATCTTCACCACTTGCGTTGCCATTAGGAGCGTAGTACGCAGTGGATATGGAAATATGCTCTCCATAGTTTGTTCAATAGGTTACTTTATCAAGAGATTCTACAGCGTCGAGTTATAAACTTAAGCAGTTCAATACAGAACTATAATTTTTTTGCTCACATTCTAATACGGCAAGCATTTCATAAGCCAGGAAACTTATTCTAGCGAATTATACTTTAGAATCAGCGTTAGCCAAAGCTTCAGCATTCTTCATCGAGGTCGGACGAAGCATGCCTCAGCCTTGACAAGAAGCTTCCGATTCTTAAAATAATACAAACTGTTCAGCCTATGAAAGGCTGTAACTATAGCTAATCTAGAACTGAATAAAAGGTCGCAAATTATCGCAAGTTCCGCGAATTGCGCATTAAGAGCTCAGGGACAAGCTGAGCATGTTCTTCTTCCAGCTAATATAGCTTATACCTTAGTAACGCAAGAAGTGACTGCCCTGATTTTGCCAATAGCCCAAGCGTAATAAATGTCTCTGTCACACGTTGAGGATAATAGTCAGTGGATAATCTCGTGCATGTTGGAGCAATCGTGAAACAATTTGGAAGCCACGTAATGCTAAGCCGCTAAGCTAACTGGAGAACAGGTGCGCATAGTGGAACACGAGTGACGAAAAAAAAAAAAAAAAAAAGAAAGCGGGTACTGCCGCGTCCTCGACGCTAAGGTACCACAACTACTTTCACGATCGAAGAGGCTGCCCAAGAAAGAACCTCTGCAGGATCGCCGCTGGCTGCTTCGGTAGCAATCCTATAGATTCACTCGCAAATCCCGGGAGAGACGTGCTGGTACTCACACAGGCTCGCATGACTCCCAGCTCAGCAGGCCAGTGGTGACTTTTGACCGGGCCCAGGTGCCTTTATATACGGGACGACGCGACGCGGTGTCTTCGCGAGAATGAGGAGGCCGGACATGCACGGAACAAAACGAGCGAGAGGTGGAAGTGCATGGTCATTACGCGAGCCTCACGCATCCTCGCGCTGGCCGCCTCCTCGCTACCCCCCTTTCGTGAATCGCTTCCTGTTGGCCGAATTCTCCTCGGCGACGTCAATCATGAAAGGGAACTCGCGGGAAAATTCGACGTGCATCTCTCGGCAGGGCCTCCTTGATCGAGGAGGAACTGGTTTACCGGGAGCCGGCTGCTGCGCGTGCAGGAAGTGCGCCCATGGGAAGCGGCCGGAAGAGAGCGCGTAAACACGGAGGGTAAACAGGCGCCATCGCGCCCTCGGCCGTTACGTAACGGGCCACCGCGGGGATCGCGACACGCACTCTCCCTTGTCCGATCTCTCCGTCGCGCGGCCCCCGCGTTGCCCAATTTGGTCGATGCCGCGCTCTAAAAAACGGGGGGATGCGCGTCAGCATCCGTCCGGCATCATTACTACACCCTCGGAAGCCGCGAGAGGCTCTCTTCCAGGCCCTGATTGCGATGGCAGGGACATACGCGCGGTTGCTCTCAGAACACACATCGTGCGATGCGGTTAGGTGGTGCCGGGTTTTCTATTTCGGTGCGCTACCATGTTTCGAAGGACCAGTAGAGCATGAACTTACAGGTTAACGGCTGCCCGCGCGCGCGCCACGTGCAGTTCCGTGGTGGTTCGCCAGCTCGCGCTGCGGTTTTCTTCGACATGGGTATCAGAGCGCGACCGAGATGAACCGATCTTCCTCCGGCAGACTGCCTCGAAAGCGCCGCGCTGGAACAACCTTTCCGCCTTCGCTGTCGCTGAGAAACCAACCGTAAATAACTTCAACGACACCGATTATTGCGCCTTCTTCTACACTGTATGCGGCTAGGAAATGGCTTCCGGAAAACACGCCTGACAGCATATTAGGCGTCCATATAGAGAAAAAAAAAAGTTTTCAATCTATTTTCCATGACGCGGGCGTCTCTTCTCATTTAAATACATTAACTTAACAACAAAATGTTTTGTATAACACATGAGAGCTAAGTGTTTAGTGCTAACGACAAGGGCGGCTCTGGCTCTCGTG
The DNA here is from genome assembly GCF_013339695.2 of Rhipicephalus sanguineus. Taxonomy (NCBI): domain Eukaryota; kingdom Metazoa; phylum Arthropoda; class Arachnida; order Ixodida; family Ixodidae; genus Rhipicephalus; species Rhipicephalus sanguineus. Next base: position 226,603,233 of record NC_051176.1, on the reverse strand, counting down.
AACAAAGAGCGTGGACAGTGTTTGCAGTTTACAAAATATTCGCACCGCAATATACAATCGTGCCAAGCAACCGGATGAATAATAATTTCCCTTACGCAAGGCACATTCTGGTAAAGGTGTACGTATAATCTGACTGCAGAAGCTGGGGACATTGCTTATGTCAATCTGATTAAAATATTCGAACAGCAGTCGGAACTTTTACAGAGAGAGAGAAAGCAAGGCCGCAAAGGTGGACGATATGGGCAATAAACAATGCGTTGACATCCTGCTCTTCCTTTTGTCTTCGCATTATCGGAAGGGCATCGGGGATGTCCATTAAGTGAGCATGTAAGAAGCGGTCGAACTTTAAGGAAGCTGTCGAAAAATCATCTTGTGAAAAAAAAAACGCTATGGTGTCATTTGAAATACTTTATAGAGGTTGTCCAAACCTCAAAGACGCCGGTTTCAGATCGCCAGACTAGTGCATCTCGAAACGACCAAGAAGGCTGTTCCAAAATCGCTGCCTTCTTAACGATAAGATCAGATTCAAAGCGATGGGCTTTAAGCCTGTTAGTAACACGACGGGTTCAGACGAGCCTTGACCGAGCGCTTTCGGCGTACAGAGATCCATTCATTTATAACAAGAACATGAGTTTAGGTGTGCGCTGGAACAAGTTGAAACCCGCACGCAGAGCAGTTAAGGCGGTAGCGCCACACAGAGGTCAGGGAGAGAGAGGCCACGAGGAGTATCAGCAGTATCTCCGCGCTTTCACGTGGCTAGGCTGTGCCAGCTACTGCGGTGCAGGAAAAAGGGCTTTTATTTTTCTTTTAACGCGATAGCGTTAAAGAGCTCGTTCCTCAGGAAATTCCAGTGTCGGCTTCGGCGTCGTTGGTTTTGAGCGAAAACTCATCATCTTGTCCGTGACCGAAAAATCGAGAAAGATGCAAATAAAAAACACTTGGGTTCAAGTGAGAATCGAACCCAGGTCGTCTGCGTGGCAAGCAGGCGTTCTACCACAGAGCCACTCCATTGCTTGGAATTGCACTGAAATTAAATTTTATGCTTCACAAACAAACGTGTTCTGTGTGCAGGTGTCACACTACGAGATGTGATATCGCAGTAAAACGGGGTACAAGCGTATATTGTCTTCGGGCGTCCCACCATGTGAATTGCACAACGAGTTGGTGGTTTAAAGCCGGCACCCATAACAAAAGGCACACACATTACTGCACGCATTCCCTTACGAACACGTAGTGGGTGCATCGCAACTTTTTCGAAGTATCAAGCGCGTAACTGCTGCTGGTTTAAAGCATGCCACCCATTACAAATGACATACACATTAGTGCGCGCATTATCTTACACACACGTAGTAGGTACACTGTTGTCATATAAAAGTGCTGTTTACGCGGGCGGAAACCTTTACCTTTACTATAGGTATGTCGTGTGTGTGTGTGTGACTGGGCGACTGAACATAATGACAAGCAAAACAGAGCGTGATGAGAATGGGGCCGGATATCGCTATCGCCTTCAACTCTTAAACGCGAAGCTTATGGCGCGTTCACACTTGGCCTCGATGGGGGCGAAAGCGGCAAAACTCACCGGAAATTCACTCGCTTCGCCGCCTAAGCGGCCGGAAAACCACGCCGCGAGGCGGACGCGAAAAAATCGGTCCGAGACCGATTTTTCCGCCACGCGAAAGCGGATCGCCTTTCCGCTTCACGGGAAGCCGTACTTTGGCTGCGCTAGCTCAAATCACGTGACGTAAACAACAGACCGCAAATTCAACATGGCGGCCAAGGCGTCGGCGGTGGCTCACATCGGCGCATTTGCAAACTACCCGTCCAGCACGACAAGACTCACAGCCTCGACAAGGACGCGTTCCTCGAGAACCTGGTTTGGATTACGATTGACAAGAACACTGGAAGTAGAAAAAGGTGTAGCAGTAGCGAGTCGGCGTGCCCCAACGTGTCTCGCTTCTTGCAAAGCCGGGTGAATCCGCCGCCGCAGCCACTGCTGCCGTGTCCGCTTATGTAGTTTCTGCTGGTTTATCTCCCGAAACGGCGGTTTGAAAAGGTGAAAGCTATTTATTTTCCGTGTTTTGCATGCTCAATTTGAATTCGGTACGAAATTAAATGCTCAGGAAACGGGGAAAAGAGAATGAATTCTCGAAGTGGCGAAGGCGGCGGCGGCGGCGGTGGCGGCGACAGCATGCTGGAGAGGCAGAACAAATGTGAACATTTCCGACGCGCGCGAAAACGGTTTTCCGGCCGCTCTGGCGCTTTCGCTTTCTCTTCGCTTCTCAAGTGTGAATGCGCCTTTAATGGTGCGTTCAGACTGAGACATTCGGCGGCGAGAGCGCGCGGAATCCGCTTCGGCGGCAGCGAGATCCGCCGGAAAAGCCCCTTTCGCGCCGATCGGTCCTGGACCGATTTTTGCGGCAGCTGCCGCCGGATTCCCTCACCGCGAACCAATCGGAACGCGAGTCGAACATTCGAAAAATGGCGGCGCGCTTCTGATATCGCAGTCGTCGAAACCCGCAGCAACAGCGAAGTCTTTCGTAATCATCCTGTAGCTTTCGACAACTGCCAAGTGTTGTCGCGATTAGCATCATCGCGATATCGCAAAACGGGTAGCATTATCTCGGCTCGACCAAGCTTCTCGTGTCTGGCAAATCAGGACGAACCAACCACAACTGCGTGCGTCGTTTCTTTTGTTTGGCGAATGCATGTTAATCCTCGTCAGACATCGCCAGAAAGTAGCTTTACAGCAGGCCCAGCAGTTCGACGACCCTGCTCCTGTTTATGCGCTTCGCCATAACGAAACGCGTACACGACGCAGAGTGCGTCAAAGCCGGCGTTCCTTCGCGCGAAGGGACGATGACAACTAGGTGCCCTAGTTTCGGCGGTGCGGTTGCTAATGGTGTGAACAATGTGGAATTTCGGCGGCGCGAAAATTCCGGTCGCTGTGGCGGGCGGATTCCCCAGTGTGAATGAGCCATAAGTGTCCCCCACTTTTTTAAATGCGAATGCATTTCTTAGTCGGGCCATGTAAGGCATCCGGCGTTGTCCGCGCGCCGGCAGGTGTTATCTCTCCGCTCTCACTCCCTCTCCCATAGCAATAGCTGCGGGCGCGCGCGCTTATCCTCGCCCCTAGCAACTGGAGCATGTAGTGCGAGAGTAGGAGAGGGTAGGTGCAGTGCTTCGCCGCTCCTTCTCTCGCCGTTCGCTCTTTCTCCTCCCTGCGCCCCACTCTCCCGTCCGCTCGCGCCTCACTCTCGACCGTTCGCTGGCTGGGCGCCCCTCAAGAACATCCGGAAATGTGTGCTCGAGACGCCGCTGTGAAACGCCAACGGCGACCACAAGGCTGAGATTATGGCCGTCAGGTACAATGACAACACAAAAAGGTGCTGATGAATGTGTAAATAAATGGTTACGGTACAAATCCTCGTCTCGTCATTAATTTACGCCATTAAAATTACTCTCGGCGCAAGAAATGCATTCGCATTTCCTCACGATTCCCTTCGGGGAGGTGGGGGCATTTTTTTTTTTTTTTTGCGCTCACACTCTGAGAAAAAAAAACAGTCGTTTGACTCTTTTTTGAGAGTTCTGACTTGCCACGTGTATGACTCTTTAAGCAGACACGTGAACTCTCTTTGGACGTCATTGTATTTTTGTCGGAGAGTCGTAGGCCCCGAAAAAGAGTTAACGTGTCTCTTTAAAGAGGATCATATAAGCGGCAAATCGGGACAAACCGAAAAGAATAAGACCTACTCCCCCCTCCTCTTAGAGTGCATGGTGGTCAAGAGGTACAATATATATAGCTTACGCGTGCTACGGGTCCCAGTGCAGAAAGAAAGTTGCCAGCAGAAAAATGTCCCCTTTCTTTCCTACCGAAACACGTCGATGACAAATGCGTGGTAATAGGATGGTAAATAGGCAAGCCTGTCACCCAGTCGATGAAGCTGATTATATGACATCCTAAAATTACTTAGAAACAACAAAAAAGCGCCAACCGGATACAGCTAATAATAACAGTTATGATATTACGAGCCAAAACCACGAAATATTTGTAAGGTACGCTGTAGTGGGGGGCTCCGGACTAATTTCGATTACCTAGGGTTCTTTAATGTTCACCTAAAATCGAAGTACACAGAAGATTTTGCATTTCGTCGCCATCGAAATGCGGCCGCATTTTTATGGGGACGAAACTTCTTTTTGGCGGCGCCGAAACGCATTAGCCGGAAATGGGCTCTTTCGGTCGCCGCCAAGTGACGGATAATAACCTGAAAAATTCATATCCTACTTGCACATTCATCCAAAAGTGCCGTTCTTTCAAAAGAGAACGGCACTTCGCTACTCCGCGCTTTCACGAAAGCTAACGTTTGCTCGGTGTTGATTTTTTTTTTTAGGGCGAAAGCCTTAGATGCCTCGTCAAACGCGAAAATTGACCGTCGGCGTCATCGAGATTTGGCGAGACCTGACGTTACTTCGCGAGCGACCGGCGCCGGCGTCAAGCCGAGTGATGCAAAAAAATTATCAATATGCGATTACGTCACCCCATGACGTCACATATCTCCAAAATTAGTGACGTCACATGATGACGCCATTACATGACATCGTAGCTTGGTCGGTGGGCCGACCCCGGAGGCACGTGAGGTGCAGAAAGCTTGCAATGCCTCGGATCCCGGAGGCAGTGCAAAACCACTCTAGGTGCACAAAGCTTTCGGGGGCGGGAATGTAAGATTATCGTGGTCAGAACATATTGAAATAATGTACAACAAAGCATTAAGGAAACTATGCTACCTGTACCGAACACTGCGTGTGGCGCGAAAACTAAGCTGATCACGTATACAACACGTGTACGGCCAATTCTTGAATATGCAGCTGCCGTATGGAACCCTTATAAAATTTGCGACATTAATAGAATTGAGTCCGTTCAGAAGAAGGTCGTCCGTTTTATGTATACCACCGCTACGATAGAAGTTTCTCGCCATCACCTCATTTGGCTCAGCTCGCTTTAACTCCGCTTTCTCACCGTCGTCACACTGGTTCACTGAAAGGCTGAAACTCTTGCGCTCACTGTTTGACTCACCACATTACTCATCCTCTAATATATATCCATCGCGTGCGAAGCCCCTAGTCACAAGGAGCAGCAATGAGCGAAACTTATCGGTCTTTTTCGCTCGCACAAACATGTTCAAGTAGCGTTTTTTTTTTCCAGGGCTACTGAATCTTGGAATGCTCTGCCTGGTACGACCCGTCGTTTGACACTGTATTTGCGACTGCCATTGAGTGTGCCCTTTAACCATGTTATTAGTTTTTGTATTTTTTTTTTATTTCTCTGTTTGGTACATACGATTTATTGTATTGCCCTACTCTTGCTATAGCCCTATGAGGGGCAGCATATGTGAAAATAAATAAATAAATAATGCAATTGACTACGAAAAAAAGGTGGCTTTCCCACTCTGGTCATCTTAAAGGGCTGGTGCCATCAAATTTCGAGGCTATAACAAGCCTGTTGTGGGTTTCCTCTGTATGCAGGACACTCCATACGAAGGGTCGGACACAGCAAACGTTTAGAATATATTTTAATTCACTTCCAAAGTGTACGTAAATACCCACTGTTATCCCGATCAAAACCCATCGCTAGCGCGCCAACACTGATGTAGATCTGTAGGCTGGGCAACGAAAGTTGTAGTGACGTCACACCAGACCTGCTGTAGTGACGTGAGTGACCTCCGGACCTCCGCAACGTACGTACCGGCTGTAGTGAACTAGAACATATTCTAGTTCACTATAGTACCGGCAATGCATCGGTTGCTACACCACTCGCCGTGTTTCGATCGCTCCCTGGCTAAGTGCGTCACAGCCTTGTGTGGTCACTTGACCAAGCCCCTTACACTTCTGCGTCACTGCCCAACCTCGGCGCCCAGAAACCGAAACCGAAAGTTGTTCCCATCAAAAAGGCGATATTAATTTATTTAGCGAGAATGCATGAATCTTGGTGTGCGCATCATGCTTCCTGGAGATATAGGAAACGCTTACAGCAAAGAACGCGCAAGCCACAAATTTGGTGGCACCACCCCTTTAAGCGAATGCATAAGGGACCATGTGAGATTTTTTTTTTTAATTCCTGCAAGCCACGAATCGAAAAGACAAGGTGGAGAGATGAAAAATAACGAATCATCGAACTACGCGCACGTTTTCTTGTGCGAGTCCTGTCAGTCACTTAGTAGTATAAAGCCAGAAAGTGCAAACATTTTACACTTCGTAGTAGAAAACTATTAGGAAATCCCTTAGCGCAAGAGTAGAATGCATGTTAAAAAGACAGGGCGTGCTAACACGAATGAGCGGGTAATAGACAAGAAGCGAACTGACTCGGCGTTTGTGGTGTCCTGAATTCTCTCATGTGCCCCTGTTCGCACGCCGTCTTTTTAACACGAATACCTACCAACTAGCTCAGCTCTGTTATTCTAATGTAGAATGCAGTGTCGTAGAATACGTGGTGCTTCACAAGGAATTGTAAAACACATATAAAGCCTATACGCGGCGAAGGAGAATTCTTGGGGCTTTTCCTCTGGCTGGAGGGCAGCATAAATACATTTTAAAGCCTATTAACTGCGCTAGTAAACACGGACAAGAACGAGAGGAGACAGGACCTGTCTACACAGGATCTGATACGGAAACGAGGGGAGACACGTCCTGTCTTCCTTCATTTTTGTCCGTGTTTACTAGCTCAGGTAATAGGCTTTAAAATGAATGTGAACCAACTAGCCCGACTTAGTGCTCTACTTCAGGATAAATACACAGCAGACCACGTAACCTTGTTAACCATGCAGAGATTTTCTGACTATCAAATGATGTACATAAGTAGTCCAAGTACGGACATGCAGCCAGGGGCGGATCCAGGGACCTTCTCTGGGGGGGGGGGGGGGGGGTATTGCACATTTCGCAGTAACTGAAGGGAAGGGGGCGAGAACGCGAAGACACATTCCTTCGTATTAAGGTTTGGATTTTGCAGTTCAAGTTATTGCAACCTCCGTCTCTCATTGCATGCGGCGCGACGAAGTGCTTGCTTGAAACGCGACAGAAAGGAACCAGTGTTCTTTAAAAAGGAGTCTGGTGAAAAGTATTTGCACATGCAGTAAATGTCCGGAAATGGAAAAATATAATACTGAAGATTTTGCTGTAGTTGCTGTCGCCGGTTTCAAGTACCCGACCCAATACGAGCGAGCTAGAACGATCGCGCTTTCATTGTTATCAAAACCGTCCGAGAAAACGGAGCCGCTAATGTCACGTTGGTTTTTGTTTCGTTCAACTTAATCATATGTATCAAGCAGTACCAAACCTCAGCTTGATCTAAAAAGTCACAGTTTCGCCGCAAGGCCGAAGCAATGAATGCGATAGCAAGAAACTAATGCTATACGAAGTGAGGCTCGCCAATGGATACTCTCAGTTTGAACAGCGCTCCTGTTGCAAAGGCGGCCGAAGCAGCGAAGGAAACTAGCGTGCTTAAAGTGTCGAGCTGTGACACTTGATAGTTCGCGCTCATCTTCTGTTTGTTCGTTTAGCGGCGTCCGTTGAGCTCGAGTGGCTTTCGTACGCTCCGTAACATGAGCGCGGACATCACGGTGAAAGCGTGAAACATCCCTCTTCCCCTCAGCACAAGAAAACCGCGCGAGCAGATAGCGGAAGGGCAAGGTTCTCCCTGCGCAAGTATAAGAAGAAGCGAGGGAGCTCGCCGACGACTTTTAAATGCGCCTGTCGCGCTCCTAACGCCATCTCGCTGGTAATGAAGAAACGCTTATAAGCGCAGCCGTCTCTGAGTCCGTCCAGCGGTAAAGGGTGTGTATATAACGCTCGCCGTTACCTACGTGGAGGATCTGCGTTTCGTGGCGTAGTGGCTAGCGCCACTCGCTGCGGAGGAAGAGGTCCCTGGTTCGATTCCGCGCTTCGGAAGCATTTTCCTGAATTATCTTTCTTTGTGGCTTTTATATATATATATAGATACTTATACATATACGGTGCATGACGGCGGCGACAAAATCCAGCCGAGACTGTCCATATAATTGCTATCGCAATAAAACACTTCGGAAATCATGTGCACACGAAGCCAATTCACTAATGATCGCCTTACGTTGCAAAGCCTCCCTCGGTCGCAAAATTCTTCCTCCCGCTACGACGCAGCCATCTCCCTCACCGTTTGATGTTTTCTTTTCCTCGTGGAACAGAAAGCTTGTCTTCTTTTTTCAACGTCGTTTGGGCAGCCAACAGCACCGAAAGTCGGCATTACGCTGCAGCTGATGCCACCTTAGTAAAGAGCCTACACTGGTAGCGCAGATGTTTGCCTGTGGTCTTTTGGCGAATGAAATTCACGGCGGTCATCGGACGGAGGGGGACGGAGGGGAGGATGCTCACGCATATTTACAGCAGTTCAGGGGGGACTTTAACGGTGCCCAAGTCATAAACATTGTTGGCAGTGGCGCCCTGTGTGTGTGTCTCCTCTTGTCTGTCGTCTTCGCGCCCATCACCTTGGGTAATCCAAGACGCCTTCATTGGAAATGCATAGGAAAGCAGAAAAGGGCAAAGATATGGGGAGAGAGAGAGCACGGGGATGAGATTCTCCTTTCCCCTTTTCACAATTGTCTGCTCTTTCGTAGAAAAAAATACAGACCTTACTTCGCAGCTCGTGAGTTGTTGTTGTTGTTTGTGGTTATGTGGAGGAAGAGACGCTTATTTCTGCAGCCCAGTAGGGAGCACGGCGCAGCGTCGCAGCTCGTGAGGTGACGCTGCGTTGCCCTCTTGGACCATGTGTCTGACAAAAAAAAATGAGAAGGGAAGGCTCCTTTCTTGCTGCCGCTGTAATGGCCACGCTTATTTGAACGTGGTGCTAGTCTACTTAGCAGAGTAGTGGTTTGGCCTTGTTGGTTTTCCAGTTTTGCTTAAGTGAGATAGCGCGAAGCAGTGTGGGGAACACATCAACAACGAAGACGAGCGCTTACTTCCAAATGAAGGTTTAATGTTTCCTACAGATATATGAAAAGCAGAAAGAAGAATGAACAAAACAAGGAATGCGAAATGCAACACAAAAAGACCCCACTCCGATCGCAGTGTGGCTGCGCTGGCATCTTCCAAAAATGCTAACACCCTTATGTGACAAGCGTATAATACCCCTGACACATGGGTAAAAGTACTTTACAGTAAACCCCTTTTGTCACTCTGAAGGACCCTTTGAAGAAAGAGTTTGCGCTTGTGACACACGGCACCGCACTAAGTTCCCTAGGTGGTTTGTGGCCTCCGCGATTAGCGTCGGTTTCTCAGATGAGCGCCGCAAGAAGAAAGAAAGAAGAGGGAAAAAAGGCACTGCTCGTTAAATCGGCCGGAGAGAACACATTTTTAAAACCACGCTGTTGGTTGACACCCATTGTGCAGACTACAATGCACCACACTATCGACGAAGCATATGACATTACCGGAATTCAACATGGCGCGGCGTTAGCGATGTGATGCGGGCGTACGAAAGAAGATGTCACTGCCACAGCAGTGCATTTTTTTTGTTTGGGGGGGGGGGGGGGGGCACGCATATTAAAAACGTCACAGAGGGGATTAGTCGACACCTGGTGAGCCTTCGTTGAAAGGCTTCATTGTTGAGTGCTGCACACTGTATGCGAGAGAATACCTTTCACCAGCTTTCACGCTCGAAATGTGGATGCGGAATCCGCTTTCCCGAAAACGAAGCTCCCATGAACGACTTTCCAGAAGATCTCCCCTCACATAAAGGACTCTACAGTGCCCGTTGTTGCCACGCTCAAGAAGCGATCATTCAAACACATTCCAATTCTGTCTGAAGGTTCAGAATGGGGTGAGGGTAGAAGTGATGGGTGCATTTCTCGCCGTAGCGGCCTAAAAAATTCCGCGTGCTGAGAAATAGTGCCGGGGGGGAGTGGTTGGTGGTTTCGGGGGGGGGGGGGGGGGGTTGACCCTCCCCCCTTCGATTTACCACTGCATGCAGCACACTTGGTTACTCCCCTAAAACATGCACATGTGGCCCAGAGCCACTAATGATAGCTGAACGAGCAAGCCAGCACAAGCTGTCTGTTCAAAGAGCTCGAGCATGCCGACAAATTGAACACGTACATATCAATGAATGAATGAATAAACTTTATTTGAGTATATTTATTTTTGAGCTATTTGCAGTATTTACATATCTCTGGTAACAAGGTTAAATGTTATTTACACGTCGCAGAGTGCTTAGCATTACAGCAGCTTCAAGACGACTCGACGAGGGCCACAAGTGCAGGTAGATCAAACTTGCACGAGGAGTATGCCCTGATGCAGCCAGGCACGCCACTGGACCTTCCCTGGGTGTAGGCCTTCTCGAAGTCCACGAAGGCAGAGTGTCTGCCGAGGGGTCCGACACCGTTCATGAAGGCTGCCACGCGCCGTCCGTACGCGCCGTACCGAGATGGATCTGCGCTGACTTCGCACGACAAGCGAAGTATGCAGCGGTGCTTATCCAGATCGCGCACCAGCTCGGTCGCCTCCTTGATGACGCGCGGATTCTCTTCGATACTGCGGTGAACCTACGAAAAGACGAAATCAACAAAAGTTGGTCTTGGACAGGCTCACACTGAATTGGCGGCAATGGGAACCTTACAGGAAGCCATGCATATTGTCTTTGCACGAGCAATTGCAGTTACTGTCACACAGCAGTAAGCACATAAACGATTTTGTGAAAAGCGGCCCGGAAAGCTTATGCTTTCTTGAACTCGTGAACTGCGGGCGAATGACTTTTCATGCCTTGAAATAATTGCGTACATTTCCTTAGCTGTTGAGCAAATTCCGTATTTATGAACTATATATGCGCTATCGATTTCTCCGCGCAGTTTGCACTTTATAGTGAACTCCATGGTCCGTGAAGGCGAAGCTATCCAACACGCACAAACAAAATTAATGAAGAAAGAAACACGGGTGACGGCTACTCACCCGCAAAGTGGCAGTCTTCTCGGCCTCCACGTTGATCAGGGGGGTCTTCAGATCTCCAGAGGCGTGGACCATGGAACCCTTAGTTCCCCTGCCGCTAGCGAAGCCGTTACCGGAAAACTTGACCTTGGGTGAATCAAAGCGGGTAGCCTGATTTGCAAGCAGGAAGAACTTTTTGGCAGGAAGCCGGACGGGAACTGGCTTCATGTGGTGACCACCGATGATGTACGGCAGCGAGGCGATGGGCACGGGGATGGTGGGACCGGAGAATACGCTTTGTGGCTTCGGAAGTGGTACGACGCGCTCAGGTAGCTTGTTGCTTTCAACGGAAGCCCGAAGGCCTACGCCGTACCGACTGACGTCCCACCAACCGAGCATGCCGAGAATCTTCATGGCGATTGCGAGCTTGAGACCGCCAACGCCGCCGAGACTCACAATTGCCGAGATGGGAAGCAAAGCCAAGCTGGACAGGAACATAGAGTCCGCGCTCGGCAGGACTCCGATGACAAGGATCGCGACCACGGCCGTGGAGACTGATGAAAGCTTCATCTTGGTGGACAGCTGGAGAGTTTTGTGGTAGCTGGCGAAAAGATGCCCGCTTTTATGCGGCGAGTTTCTTTGTTAAGGCCAAAAACGGAAATGGTCACGAGGTTTGTATTTTATGAGTCACCATCCCCTTCCCCAATTTCTTACCCCCCCCCCCCCCCTCTCGTCGCTTACTCATCTTCTCTTTCAACCTATGTCAGCATTAAATCTTGACGAGCAGGTCTGTGTAAGGAGCGAGCGCGCGCCTCCAGACCGGCCGTGGTAGTGCAGACAGAGAGAGAGAGAGAGGGGGGGGGGAGCTAAGGACGTCGGTGACACCAAGTGCGGATTAGTCACCGCTATAGTACCACTGGAAACGGAGTCTAACAAAAGAGGAAAGCCTTGAAACCGCAGAAAGCGGGAAAAAAGAGGCTCACCGTTTCTACTGAAGATAAGGTTGTTGTGCCTTTTCTTATTCATATCAGCTGCCATCCCCCCCCCCCCCTTCCCTCATACTCCCCTCAGCCTTTGCAGTCCCTTAGTCATCTCTTTCAACCAACCTCAGCATCAACTCTTTATGAGCCTTCTGTGCAGTGCACAACGGAGGAAAAGAGAGAGAGAGAGAGTGAGCGAGATTACAAATTTGATTGAAATAAGGGGCGAATTAGTCAAGCACAAGTGGCAGCGGGAAGTATACAACCTTATGACCACCGAAAGTAGTGGGAAGATATGAACAGTTGCAGAGTGGAGATAAAATTTCTGCGCCTTTTGTTACGAATTCGTTTTAGCTTCCCTATCATTGTGTTGCTGTCGCTTAGTCATCTTCTCTTTCAACATTCCTCAGTACGATAGCGGTTTACTACAGAAAATACGCTTATTTCTGCAGCCCATAAGGGAGCACGGCGCGGCGTCGTGCCAAAGTGGGGGAGGGGGGATGCAGATGATAGCGGAGAGAAAGGCCGCTTTCTCGAGATGAGTGCCTCGGCGTCGAGCAGTGCTTTGGCTAGGGTTTTAGATGACAGCCCCATTTTCCCCTTTTTCAAAAGAAGCCCCTCAGATGAGTACTCACACCGACAAGCGCGCTCTCATGAATTCTTGGTGAGCGGGTCTGTGCAGTATCCAACAGAGAGAGATAACGATATCGATCAAACTAAGTGAGTGAGTAGTCAAGCTTCACTGGACAGAGTGGGTCTAGCAAAGAAAAAAGAAAGAAAATGTAACCTTAATAACGCCGAAAGATAGAAAAAAAAATAATAAAAATGAACCCCACACAGATTGCAGAAGCAAAGCGTGTGCCTATTGCTCACAATCAAAGTCACCTCTCGCATCTTTCTCGCCAGCTCCTTTGCAAGAAGCGCTTCAATTTGATCCCAGGAATGCAGGTCGGAATTCCAAAAATCAGTGCAGACCTCAATTCTCCAGAAATGCCCGCCCCACATAAACGAACTGTGCGCTTTTATACAGGACTAGTAAAACGAGGTTTTGTCTCTTTTCGACGGCTTCGCATTTACCGCGTCAAGCCGCGGGCGCCCTTCCACACTGGGCGTGTAAGCAACAACTAGTTGCATCTTGGTGACCACCGGGGTTTGAGAACAGAGGCACGAAATTAATTTTCGGTTAATCTGGAAAAGTACTTTTGTGGCCCCCGTTTCCGCTTTCGTGGAACCACTGCGTAGAAAAGTGCGTTTCAATTTAAACAGAAAATAAAAGGCCTTGCGACACACTCGCCTTGAGATCTTTTCGCAAGTGGACCATTTCTGCGTGGTGACACATGGTCTTATTACTTATACTACTGCCTGCGCTATGATCGCCTTATGTGCGTGTTCAACGCGGCGCTTGCTCCTTAGCGAGCACTCGTATATTATGCAGCACTTTCTTGACGGTATAACAATGATATTTACTTAATAAAAGCTTATTTTTATTAATAATATAGTAGCGTTCTTACTTCCTATGCTTCCGTATGTCATAACGACAAGCCAGATATCGTAAACTACATTTAGGGAATGATAAAGTGAAAACAAAATAGCCCATTTCCTTCCATTTTTTTCCTTGATATTTGTGCGACAGTGCAAACATACTATTTGTGCCCGCAAGAATAAGCTGCGCACCCGTTACTACCTTATTCTGAGTTTCAATTCTTCGGCTAGTTAATTAGCGCTTGGAGTGGTCTTATACCCTGTTAAACGCGCTAACGTAAGATGTCTTGTCCCTTTATTTCTGGCTTATGCAACTGATGTTTCGCTCCTCTTAGTGGTTCTTGTAACGGTGCAATAATCCTTGCCGACGAAAGCTTGTAAAATACAATTCTGTCCAAGCGTTTTATTTATCGCTTCTTTGCGTCGACATAACAGAAGGTAAAAATTAAAAAAACGAGAAACAGTTGTCACTTGTTATCCGCTTGTCCGTCACAGGGCCTGACACAGCTCGGAAATTTGCCAGTGATTGCGCCGCGTGAGGTGGCTTCTCAAATCAAGTGGTCACAACAGCAGTAGCCACACCCGTGGTCCCAATGCACCGATTTTCTGCTCGCTCGGCCCCACTTTTCTCCTCCGGTCACGCAACCGTCGACGCGCCGTTCTCACCGGCACACCCGTCCGGAGGCCATTGTTCGAGTTTAATGTTCGGTCGTATCGTCTGCGAATGAGAACAGCCGCAACAAGGTAGGGCGCGCTCACGCCGCCGATGTTTATTACCGGTCAAGCATGCCGGTTCATGTGGCGCATTCACGTATAACTTCCGGAGTAGCGTGAAAACACCACATGCTCAAGTGTGCGCCAGTGATACGATCGTTTCTCGCGCTGTAAAAGTGGGGGTTACCTGCGCGCAAGCACAAGCGAGAACGGTACAGTTTTGTCCATCAGTGTCAAATGGATCGGAATATTCGCGGTTTTCCGTGGTCCGGCATGTCATGTTTGCCGTCTCTGTAATAAAGAAATAAACTTTCGTGGAAGTAGGTGTCTGCATTTAAGACACCATTATCCAATCGAAATTTGTATGTACGACCGCGGACACATTTCAAGTGTGACAGCTCGGCAAAACCATGAAGCTTTATTCTCATTACTTCCGTAGCGGTAAATCTGATGAGGCACGCGTGTGCTCGCTGCGAATAACGATTTCGACTGCACAGCCTCCGAACTGACACTTTGCCTTTCCTGCGAAAATATTTGCCAAACTAAAGCTCTCGTTCACAGAATGCTTTTTCTAGCTCTAAGCGCGTTCCCCCCATCCACATTGCAGCGAAGGTGCGCGAGCACCACGAAGTCTTTTGAAAAATTACTGCGGGAACGTCACGCCTCACAGTAAGCTCTAAGGTGTACAGAGAGAAGTGACATAGACAGAAAAGACGACAAGGACGGGCGCTAACTATTAACTAAAAAAAAACGTGCTGAAAGTTAGTGCCCGACCATGTGGCATTTCTTGTCCTCATTCTTTCAATATTGTGTTGCGACGCTGTGCACTTATATAGCACCAATAACGGTATACCTCTGGTGACTCTCGATGGAAGTTCGATGGGGGTAATCGCGGTGTTGAGTGTTCAGCTACTAAGCGAAAGATTCACAACGACTAGAATGCACCTTATCACTACCGTGTTTCAACATAAACAATGCAGACAAGCGAAGACCCGAATACAGCGGTAAGCGATCAGGTAATCTGTCAAGCTGCACGGGCAATGAGGAGTCCCGCAGTAAGCAAAGTAACGTGCACTCAAATGTCCACGTGGTCATTCGACCGGGACTTTGCATTGTTTATGCGCCCATGTGCGCTGCAAATACACTTCTGACTGTGTCATTATGCATCCTCCACTAAGCAACAGCTTATGCCACGCTCCCTAGCTAATTATATATGAAGTGTAACTTGTCGCAGTACGGTTAGGGACATGTTAGCACATAATTTTTTGTGGGAGGTTTTATTGAGCGCTAAGTTGTCAATGAATAAAAAAATAAGCTTTGGGTGGTTACTTTTGTAAAAGCCGTAACGATTCTCGTGTTCGGTTGTGTGGATGCTTCATATATTAGCAGAATAAAACATTGTATTCGGTGGTTAGTGGTCAGGACACGCTAAGGCATTGCGCTAAGTTAACCCATTTCTTCCTTGTAGCTTTGAAAATAGAAAAAAAAAACTATAATTTATTGGTTTGTTGAGATGACCGTATTTTTTACAGGGCAACGTACCGGTGCCGTACGTGCCATTTCGAGCGTCCATGATAGTGGGTCAGCGAGTGGTTCATAAATTACGGCCAAGCTTTTAACTGACGCTGTTATTGTGCACATGTGTTGCGTTCACTTTTTTTTTTCAACAGTACTGTGATTTTAGTTTAAAACCTATGACACATGGCAGCTACACCAGGTGGTTTCTTCGGGCGACTGCGGCGTTTTCAGGCGAGGAAAGATGTACCACGTTTCAAATCTCACGTCGCCAGTCAGCGCCGTGTCAAAGAGCGAGGAATGCGGGATATTTCGAGAAACAGACAAAGCGGTTCAGGCACAGACATGCTGGAAAAAGCAGACCTGTCGAAGAGTGAGTCAGACGGAAAGAAATGAGCGGGCGGTGCGCTTAACAGAAAAGAGTGAATCAAGAAAGCGGGACGTTGTAAATCCCATTTGCATTATTCCTGGATTTGAATAATGGACCCTTGATCCCACGTCATTTACATTCTGGAACGCCAGCATAAAAAACTAAATAAAAAACCAATTGAGCATGAAAAAAAATAAAAGATCAAGCTTATTTTGATATGCTAGTGAGTTTATTCTCTGCTAGCCAACTTCGAGAAATCGGAAGCTTTCGAAGTCATCTTTTCTACCAAGCAGCGAACTGCGAAATAAAATGGGCCATTTGCATAATATGTAGCGATTTTTATCCCTACAATCGGGACCTCGCCACGTGGCTCGGAAACGACGGTATTTCCGGCAGCAGAAGCTTAAGCGACACCGACAAAAGCGCGCGTCCAAAAATACATATCTTCCTCGAAGTGCCGTCACCTCCCCCTCCCCCCCCCCCTGCCTAGTGTAAGAGAGAGCATAAAGGAATTTCGAGAATTCATCCGGAAACTTCGCTTCGTATAATTATAGCTAGCCTCATCCAGCACACATATGTGTGTGTGTGCTTGTTCATTATGCGGATGTGTGTTTTGCGAATTTATGCAGTGATTCACATTACGTACTTTGACAGTCCCATTACAGCTACTCACTATCATGTGTCTGCCACTCTTTCACCATCAGTGGCACTTTCAAGATGAAAAACAAAACTAACAGTCATCTCGTAGTACTCGCTGTTGGGCTATAGTTGTTGCATGCTCAGTATCAACAGTAAACTTGGCGCCAAAAACACGACCACGCAGGGAGAGCGCCCGTCCTTTCTATGTGTTCCTTTGTGTTCCTGCGTGGTCGTGTTTTTGGCGCCAAGGTTACTATTCATACTGAAGAGTCCTCAGACGTGCTGCAGCTTGACACGACACGTCTGACAGCAAGAGTTGCGAAGTGGGCTTGTTGGTAAGTCATGACGAATTTTGGTTGCAGCGCGAACTTGGCACAAGGACACGAGAAAGAAGACGACACACGCAGCGCATTTCCTCCTGCGTGTGTCGTCTTCCTTCTCGTGTCCTTGTGTCAAGTTCGCGCTGCAACCAAAATTCGTCTTAGTTTGATTTTCCCCCTGCATTTTCCACTATAGTCGGATACAACTTTAGAAGTCAGCGGCATTATTTTGGCGTTATTGTCTGTTAGTTATCATTAATATTGTGTCTAACAAAGATGAACGAGCCCTTGAAAATCATCTCCTTTCCTTCAAAATTCGTCAAGTTTGACACTTTGCCTGTCTGGAATGTGTCGATGAACCCGTGCAACTAGAGTGAAAGGCGAGGCAACTACATGACCAAATGTCTTTCGTTATCTTCCAAATGGCTTTGACTTCTAAGAAACTAAACCTGAAGTGCTCAACAATAAGTCTTAGTTTGATTTTCCCCCTGCATTTTCCACTATAGTCGGATACAACTTTAGAAGTCAGCGGCATTTCCTCCTCAAAGGCGGATGAACACAAACCTGCACCAATGGGCGCGCACTCGGGACTGACGTCATGAGCGGGACGGCCGGTGGATCAACCTTCGGAGAACATCGGCAGGTGCATGAGCGGCACTATATTTCTTTAGTCGCGGAGGTAATCGGCTGCCACGCTTCGATCGTCTGGGCGGGGCCTCTCCTGACTTCTTAAGTTGTATCCGACTATAGATAGTGTTTTGGGGTTTTGAAAGATTGTTCCGGAACCCCTAAGGGATGCAGAAGTGTCGAAATTTGGGCCAGTTGGTTCATGTTACTTGAAGAAAGGCCAGCAAATTCGCGGGACATGAGAAAGAAGCAAACGCACACAGCGTTGTGTGCGTTTGCTTCTTTCTCATGTCCCGTGAATATGCTGGTGTTTCTTCAAGCCCATAAGGGAGCAGGGCGCATCGTCGTTGGAGGAGGAGGGGGGGGGGAGGAGTGGAAACGCAGGAGTGTGCTTAACTGGGCTGGTTGGTACATGATTAAGAAGAGAGCAAACAGCGCTAAACACGGGACGGAGAAGAAGAACGACATGCGCTTGTGTCTGTCGTTCTACTTCTCCGTCCCGTGTTTAGCGCTGTTTGCAATCTTGTTAAAGAGCGGAAAAGCTTTTCTTGGTAAATGTTTTAATAGACCTTTCCACTGTTTATGTATGCAACCAGCTGGAATTATATTGTTTGACTATGGGTGCACCTTCCTGCTGAATTGATACCGGCCGTATTTTTGTTAAGGACCAAAGTTCGTGGTTTCTGTAGGTTACAAGTGAATCCCGGATACGTCGTCTCCTTACTGCAGATATTCGCCGGTCACAGCGCGCGGTCGCGCAAAGCTTTCTGATTGCGTTTTACGCACACAGGGGTGCAAGATAATCACGTCTGTAACGAATCTTCATGTCACCTGCTTTTTGAGCTCATTTCTATGCGTGATCGATGCTCGTGCATTTTCAAAGGCCGATGAAAAAACCCGAACTTTGTTTGCCTTTCGCACGCGAGCAGTTACGTCGACACTATCTGTTGTTGTTTTTTTCTTTCTTTTCTTTCGGTGGGGGGGGGGGGGGTGCAATACGATGGAGGCCCCTATTTTACAGCTCCCTAATGCTTCAAACATAACTAACTAATGTGTCGTTCTCCACTGCGGTGGCTCTGCTGTTACGGTGGTCGGCTGGCTGCTGACGCGAAAGACGCGGTTGGATTCCAGCCGCGGCGCAAGCTTTTTGATAGGAGGCGGAATGCTAGAAGCCCGTGTACTATGCGATGTCAGTGCACGTTAAAGAATGCTAGGCGGTCGAAATTAATCGGAGCCCTCCACTAAAGTGTGTTTCACATTGAGATTTTGGCGCATAAAACTCCAGATACTGTTATTATTACTAAAATGTCGTCAACCCTCCTTTCAACGCCCATACCATCGTAGCTGCAGCTGAAGACGCAAATATTTTCTTTTTTTCTTTTGGCAGGCTTAAAGCAGCGCACATAGGTGGCTTTTGTATACTGATAGACACACCGTGGGCGCCATTATTGTCCAAAACCTTAGTAGCTCAACCTGCCGTTCCTTTTCTAGCTGCTGCGCAGGAGAAGTAATCACGTCGGAGCCAACGGCTGCCTGATTTTGCTAATGCCACTTGGAAGATTGTTCTACAAAAATTAACAGTTTCTAAACAATGATCCAGTTTGTCACAAGGCTGATCGATTGAGATGGTACAGCCCTCGCAACACGTTTGAAGTGAACGTATAGACATGAAGCATGAGACCTTTTGAAGATGATTTTGGCGTTTCTGGCGACGAATCGCTGGCGATTTTCATGTAATACTTCTTGGAAAGCATCCAAAAGAAGTTGAATGAAATCAGCGTAATTAGTAAACTTTCATTGTAGTCGTAAATGACAACAATGCCAATACTGGCAAGTTTCAAGAGTTTTATACACCGCAGGCCAAACACAGAGTGTCTCCCGCTGCGAGAACACACGCACACAAACGAACTAACAAAAACACAGAATCCAAGTAATTTCGGCAATGCCAGAGGTTTGCATATCGCGTACGCGTTCCCGTGCATTGAAGCCGCCAAGCTGCTGGAACCCAAGTTTCGTTTCTCCAAGGGCCCCATTCCTGAAGAACAGCTACAGTAAACAAAAAATAATTGATGTGCTTGTAATTGGGCCATTATGCTAAAGGGAACAGCCCCGCCCCTCTCTCGCTGCTTTTGGCACCCATCACAAGGAACTGCATGGTTCGTTAATTTCAGTTTATCACTCACTCACTACAGTAATAGCAATAATATCTGGAGTTTAACGCCCCAAAACCACTACATCATTATGAGAGACGCCCTAGTGGAGGGCTCCGGAAATTTCAACCACCTGGGGTTCTTTAACGTGCACCTAAATCTAAGTACACGGGCCTCAAACATTTTCGCCTCCATCGAAAATGCAGCCGCCGCGGCCGGGATTCGATCCCGCGACCTTCGGGTCAGCAGTCGAGCGCCATAACCAATACACCACCGTGGCGGGGCACTTACTACAGTCGCAACGCTATATGTAATCAGGGTAATTGCAGCCCACGCTGGACATATCGGCGCAATTATTCTGGAAGCAAAGCATTACAGTCGCAACGCTATGTGCAGGAATGACGGTGAAATGTTTTCCTAACCTGGTGTGTACAACTCTATTGCAAACGCAGTCAACGTTTTGGGGCTCTTCGCCGTCATTTCAACCCAGTAATTATTATACGGCATTTCGAATTGGGCGCTCTAAAAAAAAAATTAAAAAATTAAGGCAGCTTCGCGCTAGATGGTGACAAGCCTGAAGGAAGTGCAAAGCTGGAAGACGTTATTTTTGCTTTTTCTTTTTCTCTCTTGTCTCTATATTTTCTATGTATTTTTGTCTCTTGTTTATCTCTTTTTCGTTTTTTCTCTCTCTCTCTATATTTTTCTCTTTCTCGCTCTTTCTATCTTTCTTCTCTTTCCTTCTCTCTCTCTACTTCTCGCTTCTTCGTTATTTCTCTCTCTGTCTGTTTCTTTCCCTCTCTTTCTGTTTTTTGTTGCCCTCCTTTCTGTTTATTTCTCTCTTTCTTTCTATGCCATATGCTTTACTCCCTCCCCTCCTCCTTTACCTCCTTCTTACCTTTACTCCGCTTTCCCCCGCGCTTGCTATACTGTACTATACAAGGCTATGCTTCGCTCTGCTGGGGTGCGTGGATAGCCGAGTGGTTACGACGCTAAGCTTCGGACCGTGGGTACACGAATTAGATTCGCGCCTCGCCAAGACCTTTCCTTTCGCCAAGAATTTCTCTTTTTTTCTCTCTCTCCCTCTTTCTCGCTTTCTTTCTCTCTATTCGTACTCGTTCTCTCGCCAATCAGGGTAATTGCATCCCACGCCGGACATATCGGCGCACTTGTTCTGGGAGCAAAGCAGTAGATGAAGAAGAGGACGAAGATTATAGCGCCGGCCGGTTCGTGATGATAATAATTTTCTGTCGACGACTAACGGCATAACGAAAAGCTTAACAGCTCCGCTGCAAAACGCCGAGTGTTTAAAGTTATTACGAGACGTAAACTTGTGTAGGCGAACAACGTTTTACTTTCTTCGACCGCTTACTCTTCTTTTTCGTAAGCTAAGCACCAAATATTTTTTTTTAATCCGACTGCTTCCCCTTGCCATCACATAAAATACGTTAAACCGGGGTAAAAAAATCATAAAGAAAGACGACCAGATGCACATGTCTACTAGTTTATTCATTCGCACAAGAGAAAACAACAATCATGAAATTAGTGAAGGTCCTCGCCGGCGTCGGGGCGTCGGGTGAAAACGTAATGGCACCCTTTCTGATCTCAGCCTGGCCAGTGTCTACCAGCCGTAACCGCCACCGTATCCGCCACCATATCCGCCACCGTATCCGCCACCGTAACCTCCGCCATAGCCGCCTCCGTATCCACCTCCATAGCCACCTCCATAACCGTGGCTGACCGTGAGCACGGGCTTGACTATGTGGGACACCGTGGCCACCGGCTGCTTGACGTAGGTCACAACTGGCTTGGATACGTAGCCAACGCTCACCACTGGTTTGGAGACATAAGAGACGGACGCGTGGCCGTAGCCGCCAGCTGCGACTCCAGTGGCCAGGGCGCACGCCAAAAGTACCCACTGCAAGGGGGAAAAATAATTATTGGAAAGGGTATTCAGCGCGTTGATTTACTATAGAGATCGAAAGTCAGCTGTGTGAATATCTGTCCTAAATTTCCACTTGGCATATCAAGTATGGAAACGAATTATGAGTAAAGATTTAGTTACAGGCTGTTCACGCTGGTGTGCCACCTATAGGGATAATCAACACAGCTTCGTCGTTAGAGGAGCTCATGTTTCACAACCAAGACTGCCAAAAAAGTATAAGATGTGGTCTCTAAACTCTGATTTCACGAAGCAATGCGATTATAATTCTTCTGGCCTATAGTTTTCTTCTTCTTTTTTTTTACATATATCTACTGGAGCGCGTATTTTTATTTTGAGATACTGCGTAAACGTTTAGTTCGCCTGCTTCACCACTCTGTAGCCTATCGCGACATTCAAAACTCGACAAGCTTCTTACGAGGCAAATAGTGGCGGGGATAAGTACGTACGGACAATCCATTTCTCCTGGCAACGACGGTGCGAAAAATAAATAATAAAATTCACCAAAAGTATAAAAACAAGCGTCCACTTGCAGGCCATGTTGAATATGGGCTATTGTTTGTTAACCCTCACATGCCTGGTTATTGAAGTCAGCAGTGCTACTTGAGGTCACCTGCACCCACCTACAGTGCTATGTCTCATCTATGGGCACGATCACCTCAATCACATCATATATTCATTGCACTCATCTTTCTTTCAATCTCTTTACCTTCTATCGCTCAGTGAATTGTGGTAGACTGCAATAGAGTTGTCAACACATTTCTTCGTTCTCGCAACATAATACAGAAGAATAAAAAGAAAGAATGGTACGTATTGATGAGCGAATCTGCCTGTCTAGTTAACAAGAACTATATTAAATGTAAATGACATGCCACTGAAATGAATGGAGCAGGAAGCCGTCAACACCCGCTCAGGGCCCCAGTAGTTCGGTACGAAACGTCGTAGCCCCTGACAGACTCCAAGGACGCGAACACATGCTCAAATCTCTCAAAAAGGACACCACTGCGAATATATCGTAAGACATCGATAAAGTCACATTCGATGAACAGGCCCATACACATTCGCGGACACGACTCGTCTCTAGGTCATGTGGCACAGAGCGCTTTGAAAGGAGCTTTTATATTAAGATGTAGCTCCTCATAGGCAAGACGGTCTCGAAAGAGCTTATTATTATCGGGAAGGCTGTACTCTAATCGTAAAATTCCCGAATATACGCACTCTTACAGAAATTTAAACTGGCCCGTCTGACGGGAGACGTTTGACTGTCAGTTTTGTTAGCTATAGCTTCGGTGAGTCCATCTTTTTTGACGAAGCGACATTGTAATTTCATTATAGTCTGGAAACGGTCCTATCACGAGGGAACAAACTACGAACACACTCCTTTCACAATACGCAGAAATAAGCTCAACAGAGGTCACCTTAAACTGAGCCAGCGAGCCGTTAGATAGCAAAGCTCGCTGGCCAAGTTTTCAGGAAGCCTCTCATGCAGAATATATCTATTCGAAAGAACCGAACACGAAGTGCGTTTACTCACGTAAAGGTGCATGGTTCTCTGCTGAAATGGGAAGAGTAAGGCTTATCGGGTTTTCAACGGGAAGGTTGTGATACCGGTGCCCAGTCCGGTCGCCTTATATACGCTAGAATTCGGCCTTAAAGATGGGTGAGAGTGGGAACACTTAGTTGAAAGTGTTGACCTGGTGCGGCTTGTTACGCAACAGAATTGGCTTCCTGCGCCACAACCTACGTCTTTTTTATTTTCTTGCCTTTCGTTTTTTGCGAAGCCGTCATTAGCAGTTTTTCGGGCGGGAAACGCTTATTTTTACTCGTGCGTATCCATTTATTATCTCATTAACCCGAGCTCACCGCGCTGAGCTTTCATTACACCCGCACTCGGAGACGGAAGAACAACTCTCACTTGTGGAGATCCGGTCAGCGGAACGGGTTACGAAAGCATTACGGTGCGAATAAGTCCTCTCAAAGAATTTTTCTCTCTCTCTCTCTTTTCCCTGAAAGTGATTTCTTTCCCTTTCATTTCTAAGGAAACGAGCACGAACTCTTTATCTGAAAAACAAGGAACCAGGTGTGTCCTAACAGCTATACGCGTATACTGGCGCACGTGTCATGTTCACGGACGCGCGGCCTGTATACACTGTTTAATCGTCACGCGATGTGGTGGCGCACCGTTGACTTTCATTCTGCCGTTACGGAAGGGCAGGCACTAAGGAGGAAAAAAAAGAGAAAATATTAATCGAGAAAAGGGGAAGGAAATGCGGTAGCGTGGTTTTGTTGTAGCAACTGCTCCTGTGAAATCGCGTCCATGCGCGGGAGCGGTGCCCATGAGTCTGAAATTGCTGTACCAAGGAAGCACGGGCGAGCGACCTCGAAAATCTAGCAGAACTGTGCCAGGGACCAGAGGCAGAAAATAAGTGTGACATAAACGGTAAAACCGCAGTACAGCGAACCACGTGCACGAGTAAACCGACACATTGGATGCGAGCATAGCCGTGAGCACAGTGGGGGGCAGGTGGCGTGCCCCCCTCCCTTCCTAATCATCTAATGGGGGCGCCTAGTCTGCCGCACAGCTTCACTCAGTCGTACCTGTCCTGTCATCGTTTAATGCGTATGGCAATGACCATGCAAGTTTTTGACGATAATTGCGGGGATAGTTTCAATGAAATGCCAGCTAACGTTGCCGTTTGAAAGAAGATGGTCCTTCCAGATCTCATTTATGGATCACTTCTGATAGGGACAGGGCCTCGGGACTCGAGAAACGTCGATACCGATCTGCAGAATGACTGAAATCTGGATGTCGACTTTGAAGTATAGAACTTTGTGTTCCGCGGATTTGTGTAAATAGATGATGACAGCATAGGGTGCCTCACGAAAAAGATGGGAGGAAGGCCGCTATGCGCGGGCCGCGGGCCGCGTGTTTGAGAATCCCGAACTAAAGTCCCTGGATTTTTCCCTCTTCTTTCGAAGGTAAAAGGGAAAAATCTAGAGACTTTACCCTGAACCAGAGAGTAGACCGTTTTCGGAAGATCCTCGAATCGTGGCCCTACACGCGTTGCAGGCAATCAAAGCGACGCGGGCTTTGATGCTGTTCTTAAAATCGACCGGGTTAAGCGAGCGCTTGTATGCGTGTAATGGAGAGGCGCACATGTATACTCTGACTGTATACTTTCTTCCCTCTTCTTTCTATCCGTTGATCCCTTCATCCCTTCCCCGCAGTGTAGGGTAGCAAACCGGACGCGTGTCCGGTTGACCTAACTGTCTTTCCTCCTCTTCCCTCATTTTTGCGTCCATTGCCAAATTAGGGAGAGGGGGAGCTGCGGTAAATCTTGCCCCTCCCCCCCTAATTACCAGATAGTTCGATGCGCATGGATTCTTTGCTTTTTTTTTTTTGACGCAGCCTCGCAGGTCGTTACATTCATAACCATATGGGGGAAGGGGGGGGGGGATAAAGCCGGTAACGCGAGAATGATCGCATTTTAGCGGTCATTTTCACGGGACCGGTTTTATTTTTCAACTGTTATGCATGCTATCCCGCGTTTTCACATGCTACCTTATTGACAGTGCCATGTATGCCGTGCGCATGACAGTCTGCGAAGTTGGATGCACGTGTTAGCTCTTCCGGACCTTGACCCTATCGTTAAAACTTCGTAGCTCGGTTTTAAAGCTATATCACGTATGTGCACTAGATTACGGGGCTCTGCCCTCGACAGCGACGCATTCGAGCATGAAAAATGTAATTGCACTGGCAACCAGTAGCGCACGCGTAGTCGCAATGTATCAAGTAAACCGTGACCACATAGACGGCTCGGACACATGAGCGAATCCTGCCAACGATATTCAAGAGCTCTTTGTTCCATGCGGTATACGGTTTTTCGCTAAATGTAATTATGAACACAGCTCTTTCACTCCGTTGTTTCAGCTATGCTTACCCAATTACTGTCGATGTTGTTTCATATCTGTTGGTTGACTCTGTGGTGAGGTAAGCGTCTTATACGCTCCTTTTTAGACTAACCTAAATGAATCGTATACAGACAGTTAGGCGGGGGATGCATAGGGGTCATTAATTGTGATCTTTAACTGTAGTGTGATAATAATGATATAAATTGGAATGAATTAAAGTGGACGAAAAATCGCCGTTTCCGTCGGTGGGATCTGAACCCACAAGCTTCGAATTACGCATCCTTGTGTTTAACATTTAACCGCTATACATGATAAGTTTTAAAATGTTTCAAGTGCGACGCTTGCCTTCAGAATGAGTACCTTTTTAATTTCTTTTGGGTACACAAATAAAGATTAAATCACACCTGTACAGGTGTAAAGCTGGTTTTTGACGTTTGTGTCCTTCAATACACGCATTTAGTACCTCATAACATATTATAATATACAGGGTGTCCCGGCTATCACGCAGCACGATTTAAAAAAAAGAGGAACGGCATTACGCGAAGCAAATCTGCTGCATATTATTCCTAGTACACGGGAGTAGCCACTCCTAATTTTCCGTTAATGAGGTTTAATTAATTAGTCATAATTATATTTATAACTATAAAAGTACTCGCGTAATTATGAAAATGTCATTAACACATATCTAGGCATGTTGAAACGACATCTAAGTGCATGCGCACTTTTCAACAGCGTACGAACTACGTGCTTTCCCGGCTGATGAAAAAAAGCCTGCGAAATATGAAAAATAACACGTGACTACGCTCCCACCGCAAAGGAAACCGGCGCCCTCAAGTAAGCTTACTGCGAACAACCGCTTTGCCTGTTGTCCGTTGCCAGAGACAGCGTTCCGCATTTTGGCAAGGGTACAGGTCGGGTGCCAACAATATATGCGTCGCAGTTTCGCTGGGATTTATTCCGTTCGATAGTGCGCGACTATCATCATCCATATCTAAGGGCCAGCTGTTCTCATTGATAACGTGGCAGGAGCGTTGTTCTGATTGCGGCCTGACTATGTAAAACCAAGCGGTGCGTTTCTTCGGCGAGGGAGTGGCAGATTGGGCGATCCATATTTTTTTTCTGCATTTTTTCCTTGATACTTGCTACCTCATAGTGAGCCTGTTTCCCGATGCGCGCATCGGCCTAGTCACGTGTCACTTTTCATATTTCGCGGGCTTTCTTGATCAACCGGAAAAAAATGAGCGCGCAATTAGCACGTAGTTGAAAATAGCGCAGTTAGATGCCATTTGAACATGTCTATATGCGCCTCATTGACATTTTGACAATTAGGTGAGTATACTTGTAGAGTTGCAAGTATAATTATGACTAATTGATTAAACCCCTTCAACGAAAAAAAAAATAGCCGTGGCTACTCCAGTGCATGTACTAGAAAGCTGTTCCTCTTTTTTTTATCGTGCTGCGTGATAGCTGGGACATATACGGGCGTGGAGCTCATAAACTCCCCAAAACAAGGCTGCGTGAAATTTATAAATATAAGATAAACTCTCCTAATGGCGTCAAATGGGCGTCCATGAGATGTTCTTGTGCGTTCTTATAGGCAGCACACGGAGGTCTTAAATCGTGAGCTAATGCGCGTATATCAGCTCTGAATGACACAGAATGCAAGAGCAAATGCACTTTATGCTTTCACTAAAACTAATGTTAGTAAAGTAAAATATTTCCACGGTATGGTGATACTTTTACATTATGCAAATGACCTAATGCTGTTTGTTGTTAGTTTCTCCTCCCCACCCCGTCGTGGCCATTCCTTGCTTTACGGTTTAGTGAGACAAAGAAAGGCATGCATGCCAAAATTATTTCCTGACTTCTTTCTTTTTTAGGCCTGCAAACATTATCAAGATACGCAGCGTTTCACCGAAACGTTTGGTCTACATATAAAATGGGCGGCGCGTATATACGGGCCTTTAAAATAACACCTTCGATGATAAGGAATAATAGATTTGGCGAGGTATAATTGATGTTACAAGCGGCCTGAGTTTTTACCTCGATCTGTGTTATATAACACCGATCACGGTAAACACGCCCATGTCAAGATAGCATCCCCAGGTCTTGATCGTTGTTAAGAGCACCGATCAAGACAAAGGCGTGTCCTGGGATTGACCGGAAGCCCCGGGAGCTCTGGGATGAGTGCCTCGAGGGCTCCAAAGCAAAGTTTTCGCTGATATAGTATAATGTTAGACAAGTGTCCGCAGCGAGACTCAATGTTCGTGGATATAAAAAAATATATATACTAAGCTACCTCCCATACACTGCTCGTTTATTTGGCTTCACTACTTGTCACGCGAGCTCTGCCGTGGCGCAGCGCTATCAGGAGATCCATCTAAGGATTATATATATATATATATATATATATATATACATATATATATATATACATATATATATATATATATATATATATATATATATATATATATAGATATATATATATATATATACATATATATATATATATATATATATATATATATATATATAGATATATATATATATATATATATATGTGTGTGTGTGTGTGTGTGTGTGTGTGTGTGTGTGTGTGGTGTGTGTGTGTGTGTGTGTGTGTGTGTGATAACAAGACGGTGCACGTACGAGAAAGCAATACTTTATGCCTAACGTTTCGGCCGTGGCACGGCCTGCGTCAGAGAATGAGTGCCACGGCCGAAACGATGGGCTCGTGCCTAAGATCCTCTCTCGTGCCTGTTCGTGTTGTGCCGCTACAAGGTGACAATAACGAACATATTACTATCATTGAAACATATCCACGTGTGGTAGAACATAGGATGCGTAATGCGATGTATGTGTGTTCGGTCCCCACAGGCGGCGAAATGTGTTGTCGTTCACTTTAAGTCATTTTTTTTCCCTTTATCTCTTAATAAGAACACTTCCTTTAGCTTCCTTATTAGTTGGCTTCATATAGTTGCACCTAGCAAAAAAAAAGGGGGGGGGGGCACCTCGATCGATTCCCATTCTTTAGTTAAATAATAATTTGTACACTGTCGTCAGGCGGCGTGTCGCCATAATGGTTTCACCCTATAGCCCCTGACCCATTTTTCTCAAGCGGAATCTTTCCGGGATTCGAAGGTGCGTGTGATTCGGGTTTCACGCCGTTGTTTCGCAGATGTCTTTACGCTTCGGAAACGGCAACTATGCGTGTACATTTGCAGGGCGGCATGCGTGCGGCCGCGCTTGAAGGTTGAAAGGGATATCAGCGCCGGTTCGCGTGTAAGGCCCTCCACCCCAGGGTTCCCGTTGGTGGCTACTTTGCGCCACATTGACTACCTTAAGACCCCGTCTGGCGATGAAAATTTCAGGTTGGCGCCATGGCTACTTTTTGGCTACATTTAACTTCTGTTTTGGTGCATTTAGTAACCAATTTTCTTGTTATTTACAGTTAAAATAACAAGCAAGTGTAAAGACTACCCATTCTTTTCAAGCTTTACTGTCGCGTGAGCCGATGCGTGCGCATGTCCTCGCACCAGCAGGCTGGTGCGCATCGATGCAGCCCAACGCAACGCTTTTTCGCCAGCAGAGACGGAGCGACGAAGGTGCGCGCATGTTGTTTTTTCTATCTCTTTTTCGTGTCTGTTTCTTTCAATCTCTTTCTCTTTGTTTCTTTGTGTTTCTCTGTCTTTCTATTTTTTTATGTCTTTATTCCCTTTATTTCTCTCTATTTTTTTCTTTCTCTTTCTTTCTGTCGCTTTCTCTCTTTCTTTCTATCTCTTTCTTTCTCTCTCTCTTTTACACGTGTTCATTTTCGTTTGACACTCGCACTTGCTGTACACAATAGTAGGGCTTGCCCACTTCCTGTGGCGCGTACCCACCTGAGGAGTTTTGCAGGACGTAGCACAAGTTACCGATTGCTTAAACAGCTTCGCTGTTAAAAACTCAATCATAATACCACTGTTCTACTTGGCTATAAATTTGGCGATAAAGTTAAATGGCATGGCTATTTTGGCGACGTTTAGCTTGAACTCTGGCTTCTTTTCAAATCTACCCAACGGCAACCCTGCTGCACCCAGCCGCTGCCACATTAGCGCACGCGGCAATCGACAATGTGCTGGGTTGGTTCTGAAACGCTTTTCTAAACCGACGTAATCGCTTAGCGGCTATAAGGTGCTGAAACGCTAAGCTCAAGGACGCAGGTTTGATCTCCGGCGACGGCGGCCACGTTTAGACGGGGACAAAATGCAAAAAAAAAAACCACGGGGTACCTTCATTTAGGTGCGCGCTAAGGATCCCCAGGTAGTCAAAATTAATTCGAAGCCCCACACTACCGCGTCTCTAATCATATCGTACACACTGATATTTGCCTAATGAGATACGTCCCAAATACTGCATTTACCGGCGAACCCATGACAACCTTGGTCGCATGTATACCCCTGTTAATAACGACCAACTTGGACATTTATAATTGCCTGAGGTAGTGCGACGTACTGAAAACACCGCGTTTATCGGCAAACCATGACAACCTATGTGGCATATGTCCATTGCGGAGGTCGGCTTGAACGATAAGCTCACCTAACAAGCGACGGTCAGAAAAAGGCCAAGCGTGCTCCGCAATACACGGAGGGAGCTTGCTGCTGGGTTCGTCGACTTCCTCCTAAAACAATGCAGACAAGGTTTCAGAGTTCGAGCGCTAACGAGCATGGGTTTTTAACGACAGTCGCTGATTACTTGAAAAGGCTCTCGCAAGATTGATCGGCTGTGCGTTTCCGCTAAACTTTCGTGCTTTCTTTGCACTCTTCTATGCGCCCGACCCTGCCACCATTTTCCTTCTATAGTTCGCGTCCTATAGCCAGACTCCATCATACACGCCTGCTCCGAGCGCCCGAGAAAAGCTACGACCGCGGCACAACTTGCAAACATTGAATGTCCTTCTGGGTGGGTATGCACGTGACCGTTTGCATGTACGTGCATGCACGTGAACGCGTGTGCGCGCTTGAGTGTGCACATCCCTTCTTCACTGTTGCGCGACAAGCAACCAACACAACTTAAACCAGCTATAAGTCCAGCGACATACAAAAATTTTTGTCGAAGCCTGTTAATACTTAATATGTGCTATTGATGCAGCAACGATACTGGTTTGGCTAGAAATGCTTCAGCCATCAGACGTCTCGATATTTTCATCGGTCTGTGTGTACAGTATGCTTCCTATAGTACCTTCCTATAGTGTCTTCGGAATCGAATAAGGCACAACCTCTGTTTGAGCAGCATTGCACGGAATTATCGAGATGACAGCACAGCAGGTCCCTGCCTCGGGCCAGGCTGGATGGCCCTGGTTTCCCAGCGCGCAGACGGGCTGGGGATCCGCGAAAAAACGGGGTCAGTGGAACTTTTGTCGGCCCATGCAAAACCGCTGACGACTGGGAACACGTTCTGCAGTTTCTCCTTTTACGTTGCCCTACGGTGAAGATGCCACCGGATGAGTGTCTCCTCGCACCGGCTTCGCTATAGTCTCCTTGCTTTTGTTCTCATGTGCATTACAAATGAGGATATTCGAAGAAGAAAGCAGGACCGTTGCGCTGAGTGGCGAAGCGAAGTGACCTGAATACAAACTACTCATGTACCAGTACACAATGTCACAGCCCTCCTTCGCTTATGGCTAGCTGTCCGCGAAAATAATACGTGGATGCGACCGAACTGATAGCGAGCTTTTCTTTTACTAAATGTCCAGGGAAGACGTAAAGCACTTTGTAAAGCCAGAGCCTTTTTGCTCGGGAGACTACATTGGTTTACGTATGTTAGGGTGAGACTTCAGCACCACAACGAGCACTGGTATGTTACATGTCGTCATTACCAAGCATACGCAACGTCCACCATTGTTTGTGCCTTCGCTTAAAGTTGGATTGGCGATTGTCCTACCGGTATAAGGCATAGTCTTGTGCAAAACTGGGCTTTCATAGATCCAGGACACACACCACGTTCTTTGAGCAACTTTAATTACGTCATTAAATGAAAACTGAACTTGTAATTTGAATTTTAAATCGATTCTAAGCATGGGTTAGGACACGCAATTGTGGCAAACTTTGTGTCCGTGGCCTCAGCTTGTGTGGACCAGGACCATGTGTGTGTCAGTAGGTTTTAGTCACCCACTTCCTAGTCTTCATTCTTAAAGAAAAAGTCAGACAACGCTCAAACACTGGTCTTCCGGAATCACCGTTCGTGACCGCTTTGTTTCCGGAGTTGCATGTGCTATAGTGTATACGTCTGAACCGCAGCCACTTCGATTGAAGCGAAGTGCCTGAGCTTGTTATTATGGAAACAGTAAATATAACCCAAGCTTGTCAAGCTGAAACAGATGGTTACTGGGCATTGAGGGCAGCCCCAGCGAGCATCAGAACTGGCTTTACTATCATTATTTGTTCTTCCGCGTCATTCAAGTCTCAACTAGCCCGGAAGTCGACAAGTTGGTTTGTTTCGATGGCGGGACATCGTTCCTTGAGAGCCCTACGATAAAGAAATAGCTTGCTTGTGTTGCGCGCGTATACATCATTGACACGCAAAGCGCGCTTAAAGCGGACACCTTTTTCATGGGTTCTTTTCCCGCAAGGTTTTCCACCCTGTCTGTCAAAGTTGGCAAATAAGCGGGCTCGATGTGTGAAGAGCTAGACACTCCAGAAGAGCGTTCTTTTTTTACTTTTTTACGCGGCTGGTGAGGCTAGCTGTCTCCGACCTGCCAATCTGAAACCCTTCCGGCTCACCCGACGTTAGCAGCGTCGCGTGTTTGAGTGACGAGGCCCGTGGGCCACGGGATGAACTCTGTTGCATCAGCCTTTCTACTTCGTGCTCGGAAATAGGCCGGAATTTGTAGTGCTTCGGCGTGCTGGACGCCGATAACTTGTCGCGCGAAGTGAGCCGTGCCGTTATTTACTCTGACTACTTGTCATGAAATTTCAGTATGAGTGACGTTATATGCGGTTTTCGCCAGATGAAGAGAACAGCTAAATTTGTCAACTCCGGAGCTCTTTGATGGCCATCAAATCGTAGTTCGCGGAAGTCAGTGCATCGAAGCATTTTCTTGTTGTTTTTTTTTGCGTTCTATTTAGCATTACTTCCTTCTCTCAATGTTAAGTTTATATAGCGTCGGCGGCTTCCAGCCAATGAACAGAGAATGCCCATATAATTTTCATGTCAAAATTTAGCTTTCTTTTTCATTTTGGACAATATGAACAGGGCATGTATTCATCTAGAAGTGCTTATTTTAGAAGTTTTTGTATGAGTCAGAAGCCAGCCAATTGCGACGTTAGAAATATTTTCAGCTATAGTGGCCGGCAAATTGTGAACATTACGAACGAGTATATTTGTGCGTTCAGGAGGTGGGGTTTTCATTGCGTTGAACAGTCGCCCTATTGCCATCGTTGAACTTCTCTGCTATTCGACTAAGCCGGCAGTCATTTCGTTTCATTCGGTACACTCCTTTGTTGACTGCGCTGCCTGTTGTATCTCGCACGTTTGTTTGTTTGTTTGTTTGTTTGTTTGTTTGCTTGCTTGCTTGCTTGCTTGCTTGCTTGCTTGCTTGCTTGTTTGTTTGTTTGTTTGTTTGCTTGCTTGCTTGCTTGCTTGCTTGCTTGCTTGCTTGCTTGTTTGTTTGTTTGTTTGCTTGCTTGCTTGCTTGCTTGCTTGCTTGTTTGTTTGTTTGTTTGTTTGTTTGTTTGTTTGTTTGTTTGTTTGTTTGTTTGTTTGTTTGTTTGTTTGTTTGTTTGTTTTACCTATAAGTTACTATTCTACAGTATTGAACAAGTGATAGTGAACAAGCCGTGTATGCCAGTGGAACTATATAAACGACGAAGTATCGCTGTAACGAACGATCATTTTATTTTTGTATATACGGTTAAACCTCGTTATAACGACGTAACATCGGGATCATAAATTAGTTCGTTATGTCCTCTATTCGTTGTAACAGTAGAAATAAAATTCGGCTCTAGCAAGTGAAAGCTGCTTGTGAAAGGCATTGAACAGCGTTGTAAGTTTGTGAGCAGGGACAAAGACCGGATAGCACACCAATGACCTTTGGCTCCAGGAAACGCACGACATTATGCACGATTTCCATCGTCCTTTCGTGGTGTATATGTCAAGAAAAATAATCCATCTGAGTCTGTGCCCGTATTCCCGAAATGCTCTCGCTTTTTTTTTATTGACATGATGTAAGGAGTTGTTGGCGCACAAATAAGGCGCCGGCTACTCCTTAGCTCTTATAGGTGTCTAACATAGAGCACATAGGGTCCAAATTTATAAGCACAACTAACCCGCGGTACATACAACATACAACATAGCGTAACAGTCAAGACATAACATAACAGTCAAAACAACATATTCAACAATCACATATATGTGTACACACAGTGATGTTAAAAAAAAATGAAGAGCAACCGTTGCATAACATAACCAAGACAAAAATAGTCAACACGCACATAAATATGCACTGTGCCGTTAAAACAAAACAAAGCTTAAATGCGCTAGTAACGGCCAAGAATGCCAGTCTTCAAGAAAAAAATTTCAATGCTTTTAAAGCACACTTCTGTAAGCCTCTTGTTGGCCACGGGCCCAAAAGTTTCCTTAAACTTAGTGGTCTGTGGTCTAATGTCATTAACGATGATTTAAGTCGGTGTCTTGGTGCGTCGTGCTGTGGGCATTCTAGAAGGAGGTGATATATGTCTTCGTCTACGAATCCACAATCACATTCAGGAGTTTCAGCGCGGCCAATTCTGTGTAAAAACTGCTTGGTGTAGGCATGCCTAGCCTTAATCGGTGAATAGGGGTGTCCACACTTGTGTCTAAAGATAACGGAATTTCAAATTCAATAAGTGGATCTATATGATATAAATCGCAGCTTTTAGAATTTTGGTCAAACCACGCATTTCTACACATATTGAAAGATTTTGTCTTTAAAATGCTATGCAATTCATTTTTCGATATTGGAATAGAAACGATATCGTTTTTGCGATGTGCTTGTCGTGCTGCTTCATCAGCTGCTGTGTTGCCAGGAATATTGCAATGTCCCGGTATCCACTGGAATATTATTTTATGATGCTTTTCATTTACCTTGGTAAGCTCTTTAAGTGTCTCGTAGATCAGACTATTATTGATTGTTTTTGCTTTTGTGCTGCAGAGTGAGGTTAGTGCCGCCTGTGAATCACTGAAAATTACCCATTTTTGAGCATCTCTTACAGAATTGAAAAATTTCATAGCAGTTAGATCAGCGAATAGTTCAGCTGTTGTAGAAGATGTCACGCGAGGTAACCTAAATGAATCTTGTACATTGAGGTGCGGTACAATAAATGCTGAAATCGAAAATACTGGTACACTGGAGCCATCTGTATAGATATGTATGTAGCCTGGATATCACATATATATATATATATATATATATATATATATATATATATATATATATATATATATATATGGTAAAGCGCTAGTTGTTGGGCGGCTCGAATGAACATGTCATTTTAGATGCGAAGCAGCTTTTGCTCGGGGCTGTGTCCAGCGGTGGTGTCCGTGCTCCACTGCGCATGCTCCTACTCTCGCGCGCTCGTGCTATGGAGAAGTCTTCTTCCTCTGGTTCTTCGACCGCCTTGATAATGACACGTGCAGAGCGCTTTAGGGGCCCGGGCTGCCGTATGCTGTCCTAGCTTGGCGTGACGCATACAAAACCATGTGTGCTGGCACGCGCTAGCACGTTCGGGCCTGTGTAAGGGGCTGGGTAAGACGCTGTGGCCTTTCCCCCTACACCCTCTCAGCAATCATGTGATGGCGTCGGGGAACGAGATTCTGCAGATGCGCGATGAACCAACGCGTTGTATCCTAGTCAGAACGCGCTGGCACGCGCTAGCGCTTTCGGGGGCCTGTGTAAGGGGCTGGGTAAGACGCTATGGCCTCTCCCCCTTACACTCTCTGAGCAATCACGTGATGGCGTCGGGGAACGAGATTCTGCAGACGCGCGATGAACCCGCGTGGCGAGCTCCAACAAGAGTTCGGGACGAGTAACAGCAACAGCAACTACAGTGAATTCATGGTGTGCTCCACTTGCAAGGACGCGTTAACATCGGGCAAGGTGCCCGTGATGAACGGAACTTGAAGTCGACCCATGCGCTGCTTCGCATCACCACATGGTTCCCTTTAGTGGGAGATGGTGTAATTTTTTCTGATTATGCCGTCCAGTGACACTTCGACCATTGGTAGCGTAAGCAGCCATGGAGGATAATCAATGTCTGAATAAAAAATTCATTCCTTGGCAACATACTGGTTTTTTTCTTCATTTCTTTATGAACACAGCTTCAATTCCTTTGTAATATCTCCAGAGCCAATGGGTGGTTTTTATGTTGCGTCTCAAGGCGAAAAAAATGCCGACATGTTTCTATACTTCTCATGACTGTAAAGGGAGATTGGCGAGTCTCTGCTATTACAAGGGAACTGGAAGTCGCTTGTGGGACTCCTAGAGATATGCATAATCCCCTAGCTAAAAGTCTTTGAGGTCTCTGTTCCAACGTGAGTGAAAGGCCGTGTAAGATTGCCGCAGAGTGTGCAATTTTTTGTCTTATTAAGTAGGGACGACACTGATCCACCCCATGGCGTACCAGCAATTCTGCGAAGTATATTCACTATTGCATCAACATCGCTTTTGAGTTTTTTTTTTTATCTGTGGTGTCCAGGATAACTGCCAATCAAGTACTATTGCAAGAAGTCGATGCTGTGCCACAATCAATAAAGGTCGTCCTTCCAAACTAAGATTGAAGTTCTTCAACTTCCCTACGGCTGAAGGGCAAGGCAGCCGTCTTCGCATGCGACAGAGCGATCCTTCTCTCTATTAAAAAGTTGTTGATCGTATTCATGCCCTCTTGTAGTGCCGTCTGAATTAATTGAACATTAGTTCCAGATGTCCAAATGCACATATCATCTACATACAGCGAGAATCGTAACTGAGAGGGCAGTCGTCTTGCTAAATCAGCCATGACGCAGTTGAATGGAAAAGGGCTAAGCACACTTCCCTGTGGCACTCCTTGCTTGACATCGTGTTCTGCACTCTTTCCTTCACCCATCTGGACAAATATTTTGCGACCTGATAAAAATTCAGAAATCCATCGCAAGGACCGGCCGGACATACCGAGTTCCAACATACTTAGTAGAACATGTACTACGTGACTGACGGTGTCAAATGCCCTCTTTATGTCCAAGAATACTGCGACCGTCACGTTACCGCAGGCGCGTTCGTGTTCCACGTAGGTTACTATATCTAGTATAGCATTCATTGTGCATCTCTGTTTCTTAAAACCTGTTAAGTAGTTGGCCAACACATCCGTTTCCTTTCACCACCACTCAAGTCGCGCGCCAATCATCTTCTCCATTACCTTGCATAAACAACTTGTCAAACAGACTGGACGAAAAGAATCAAATCACAAGGGCGTCTTTCCAGGTTTTAGAATCGGAATAACTCGAGCGACTTTCCAAGGTTGTGGTACGATTTCTTCTGCCGATAGATTATTATGAATGTCTAAAAGAGCTTTTGTGCCTGTCGGTCCGAGTTCTTTTTTTTTTTTTAGCATATTGTAAGTAATGCCATCCGGTCCAGCAGCAGACTTTTGACGACATGAAGCAATTGCATGTCGCAGTTCGCTTAATGTGAATGCAGGGTCTAGTTTAGGATGTTGTGCCCAATAGCAAGCATTAATTTTCTGATTTGCTAACGCAACCTAATTATTAAATGCTACACAATTTGATGTACAGCCAGGTCTGCAATTCATCTGCAACCACTATCTCCCGTGTGTCCAGAGCTAAAGCGAGGGCACGAGATGGGAAGCTCTGTGTTACAGGACCGTTAAACGCTCGAATTACCAATCATATTCTCGGAACAGGGGTTTGAGGAAAAAGCGTGCTGCAGAAACCACGCCAGCGCCGTTTTCCTGAATTTCCCATGCGTCTGCGCATGACATTGTGGATTTTCTGAGCGCTTTTGTAAGCTTCTAAACTGCCGCTCCGTCGGTACGCTCTTTCAGACCGGCGTCTAATGGCTCTGAAGTGTTCGTACTCTCCGTCAACTTCAGCATAGTCTTTCAGAATTGGAACCTTCTTTGTGCATATGTTCACATTATCCTGTAAAAATTCCGTAAATTCTTCAACGCTTGTACGTTTACTAAGTTGATTGCTTAGGCGAAATCGAAAAACTTTCCAGTTCGTCAATCTGCTGTAGCGTCTGATGTCATCACTCCGCATGCTAGGGTGATTTACAAGGACTGGAAAATGATCACTTCCGCGTGTTTCCACATCCGTTGACCATGCCACACCATTCAATAGATCTTGTGAACATAAAGTTATAACTATACAGCTTGAATAATTAGGGTAGGGCGGGGCAAAATGCGACAAAAATGTGGAAATAGCGGATATTTTATTTTATTTCACTCGTTACCATAAAACATCAATGTAGGAACTTTCTTTTGGGTACAAGGTATGTGCTACATAAATATGGCGATGTTGCGACTGTTCAAAAGTTTATTTTAAAAAGAAACAAAAAATGCACCAGGGGTGCTATGCAGGATGGCCCGAGCTTCTCGGGCACACGAGTTTGCTCCGAGCTTGCATTACGGTGGTCATGACAGGAAGACAGTGCGGAGCACGCGATCGCAGCGTTGATAAAAACGGCTACAAGAACGAGAATGGCGTCACAAACGCATGCGCGGCGTTTGCGGCGGTTTTCAAAGGAACACCGCGTGCGTACGCGTCAGCGCCGCCACTCAGTCAACATTTTGACAGTGCAGCGACGTCAGCGTGATTGTCGCGCTATCTTTTTGCCGACTGATCATCGCGCCTCCCACGGGCGTGTTCGTGGGCGTTTGTCCTCTTTCGGAAAATTCTTTCGTTCCACCTGCAGCATGGAAATTTCCACTCTCGATGGCAACAAGGGCGCACGCACAGCACTCGGGTGCAGCTCGTTTCGCTTCTCTGGAATATTACAGATAAATAAACGGACAGGTTACTGCTATACTTACATTACACGTCTGAAGATTTTTCTGTAGTAGCGAATCGGTAGAAACAATGCCTCAACAAACAAGTAAATAATGAACAAGGA
The DNA here is from genome assembly GCF_013339695.2 of Rhipicephalus sanguineus. Taxonomy (NCBI): domain Eukaryota; kingdom Metazoa; phylum Arthropoda; class Arachnida; order Ixodida; family Ixodidae; genus Rhipicephalus; species Rhipicephalus sanguineus. The sequence goes on along the minus strand of NC_051176.1, from coordinate 226,564,518 downwards.
AATAGTTCTCGCCAAAAATCCCACCAGGGGCGCTTGCTTCGTAGCTGTGAGTGGTACGTCGTGAGAGCGGTGAAACTGAATGCCAGACAATCGTAGCCACGTGATGATATAACCTTTAGGTCTTCGTGCGCGTGTGCATAGTCTGTGCGATTAGGCTCATAGATGAATCGTGCCGCTCGCTGGCGTTGCGTCGCGAGCACTGTTCCTCGGCAAGAGAAAACGCGGTGGGCGGACCCTCTCTTCGCCGCGGGCGTCTGTCAATCAAACTGATTGACGCGCGAATTCGGGCACAAACTCGTTGATTCTGAAAAGGCCCCAGTTCAACTCGTAACTGTCATAGTGCCGGTGTGCTTGTCAAGTGTTTTATGCGGTGGACGCTACTCAGCAGCTTCTTTGCATATAAAATAATTTGGTCAGCTTGCACTACTTGTGCAAAGGCTGGAGCCATCGGAAGAGCTTGTGATCACCTAGATTCTTCCAGCTTTTTACGTGGTTCGACTACTCAGTATGCTTGGTCTGCTTCGGAGTAATGACCGTGTCATTTCGGTCTCAATATTGGTGCTATTCATTAGGTAGGTCTTAACTAACATGATATTGAATGTCCTTTCTTAATTGTTAATGTTTTAATTACCACGACATTAATTACCCAGGTTTCATTCGCAAGTCCTGAATAGCACGGAAGTATTTAGCATAATACTAATTAGCACAAACCTAATTAACAAGACTTCAGTGAGTAAGGTCTTGATGATCTTGGTTTTAAGTACGCGCTCCTAATTAGCGTCGTGCTAATTAGCACTAACTGTCGATGTTTTAATTACAGCGGCATTATTGACTCATGTTTATTTCGCAAGGTCCTGAATAGTACAGAGGTAATTAGCATAATTCTCATGAGCACGATCCTAATTAACACGCTCCTAATTAACGTTGTGTTAGTTAACATTAATTTATAGTGTCCTAATTACCATGGCATTATTTCTCAGGTTTAATTCGCAAGGTCCTGAATAGTACAGGTGTAATTAGCATAAACCTAATTAGCACGATTCTATTTAACACGATCTCGGTGAGTAAGGTCTTGATTATCTTGGTTTTATTTACATGCTCTTAATTAGCGTCGTGTTAGTTAGCATCATCTTAATTACCTTGTTCCTAGCTTTACACGTCTTCATTAGCATGGTCTTAGTAAGACGTGGCTTAGTTAGCTCAGCCTTCGCATGATTTGGCCTAATCAGCTTCGTCATATCACGCCCTGACTTAGCTAGGTATACCGCCCAGGCAATTAGCTAATCAGCCGGGCGCACGTGCTCTGGGAGCGAGCAGACGATGAAGAAGAGAACGACGAGGGCGCGCGCCGGCCGAGCAACGCGCTAGAATGGGCAAACAAACAAACGAATGTACAGGCCGACCATGGTGATTATACACGTGGCCTCGGCGATTAGCTCTAGCCGCCGTATTATAAGGCGCTCGGTCGGAACTAATCTCAGAGGACACGATGCTGACTCTCCTAAAGGATACTTACTGCAGACATTAAACGCTTGAAAATGAATTCAAACGGCCCGCGCACACATAAAAAATATACCTAGTAGAGCTTTCTGCCACTTTTCTTGCATGGGTGCACTTCTGCACTCAGTGAAACGACAAACAAATGAAAGAAGTTTGACGACACCACCCAACCTTCTCGACCGCCCTTGACGTGACGCCGCGCTCCATCGTAACCAATGGAACGGAGCGCGCGCTGAGGGATGGATTTCACCTTCTCGTACTATTAGCTCGTTCAAAAGGGGGTGTCGACAGAGCTCGGAAAGATCCCGAGTTTCGCCAAACTCGGGCCATCCTGCATAGCACCCCAGATGTCTCATTTTGCCCCAACCTGCGGGGCAAAACGAGACGCTGCGTGAGGCAAAACTAGACAGTGTGAAAAAATTTTATCCTTTGAGTTCTTGCAGTAAAAGCACTTCAGATTCATTCCGTGGGCCCCCACGTAGTCTTCATGTGCCCAGTCTTTGCACTCCACGCATTGAATCCAAACAGAACCCGACGTTGTGTTGCTCCGAAACTCCTGGAAAGCATTCAGTGCATTTTTCATGTCGTTTTCCTCCCAGGAAGCTCTAGATGATATTCTCTTGTACGTCCGTACCATCCTAAACACAAAAATAATATATATATAATGAGCGTAAATAAATGGTTTACTTAATAAGACACACTCTAAGAGGCAATTCAATGCCTCTTTGTTGCGTTTTGCCCCTCTCACATGCCCGAATTAAAAAAAAATTTGCCCTTGGGCCCACGGCACCAAATGAACTAAACTTTTGGTGGAATGTAGCTAGTAGTATAAAGTAACAATATAAATACTTACGTTGTTGTACTGACGCCGGAGTAGCTTCATGGACGAATCCGAAAATTTGGCCGAGCAGAATTTCGCCCGTTTTTGGCGGGTCACGAACACACTTACATCAGCCGCGCAATTTTTCCCGCGCGAACGCTGTGAGCAATCATCAACTTTTACACAAAAAACGTCGAAAACTACCGGCACCTATCGCTGAAATAGAGAAACAAAGAAAAGGCACTTTTTGTATTAGCTGTAGAGGGCGGTAAAGTCAAAATGTCGCGTTTTGCCCCGCGTCTCATTTTGCCCCGCCGTACCCTATACCCGTGAAGAAATGTTGGTGATCCGTCACTTAAAACAGTCAAATTGCACTTGTCTATGACGCTCTCTACAACGTTACCACGTGCATCACAGCGATCACTGCCCTAGATAATATTATGTGCATTAAAGTCTCCACACATAAAGACATTAGAACTTGAAATATTGAAGATATCCGCTAGCTCTTCCACTGAAATATGGCTTGAAGGTTGTAGACAGAGATTAACTGTAGACAGAGATTAACTTTCACTGCTACGCACAGCTTATCAAACAATACCTTACATGCGATGATACCGGAAAGTCAGAATCGCTTGACTGAACTTGATAAGATGGTAGATCCTTTCTGACGCACAAGTGCACTCTGCTAACGAGACGAGATGACTTGTACATCACGTAGTTCGAGAGACGGAAATCATCATTCATTCCAGCCTCTTGAATGCAAAGTATTGGAAAGTTATACTGCACAAGCAGTTTACGAAAGTCGGCACACTTCCTTCGAAGACTGTTGGCATTCCACTAAAATATGGAGACATTTTTGTGGTCGGATTATTCAGATGCTACTTGCTGCAGGTTTGACCCGGATTGTGGGCACAATAGTGCTTCCAGAGGCAGCAGGGCTTTCACTTCTTACAAGTGCTCGTAAGAGCACACTTTCAGCCAAACCTGACGCTCGTTTTGTCGCTATCGATGGCAGGGTTGCCAGGTCGAAAAGAGCCAGAAAATTGGCAAAACTAGCCAAAAAGGAGCCAAGTTGAGCCAAGTGCAGTAAAAGCAGCGAAAGGTAGCCACGCGTGTGAGAAAATAACTTTGACGTCTATATCTAAATGAATAAATGTAAAAGCCTTTAGGCGAAGATGTCAATAAGTACAGCTTGAAACATCAAAATCAGAATTGCTGAAATTCAAGCATAAATTGTTCACTTAAGGAATAATTTCGTGCAGGATGACGGAGTTTTTTCGCTGTTGCAAAAATGACACTCTCTTTACACGTCTTGCATGACATATCTTAAAAGAACTACAAAATAAAAATGAGTATATGCCATGAGGGCGCTCACTATCACAGTTGCTGTCACTGAATCGTAAATTGTAGTCACTTTCGCAATCATTTCTTGCGTGATGACGAAGTCCAAGCAGTGATATTCCTGAGTCGCAATCCGTACCTAATCCCAAGAAATAATACAGACCGTTCGTCGGATATCCAATTTATTATGTCGCTGAGTGCAGAGTCTGATAGCAACCAGCGCGCAAAAAAATACGGGGACGAAAAGCAGACACACTGGACAGGCGCTGACTTCCAACGCGTTATTTTCTTTACGTGAATGCATTATGGATGCGTGGCAACAGTTACAAAGAAAGCAACTGCACTGACGATGGAACACTGGCAAGTTGCGCTGACAATAAAGTGGCGAAATCAAGCCCCATGCAACATTTTTCTCTGAGTCCCAGCCAAGTAACCAAAAGCCTTTTATTTTCTTTTTGTGCGCGAGGGCTGCATGAATGAACGTTCATCAACGTGCTGTTTTTTATATTTACTTTACGATCCCCACCATTGACCCTGACCCCTGCTTAGGTAACTGACACATATTTCTCATTAAAGGTCATTGTCTGAGTAATCGCAGTGCCAAATTCAATTTTGGGAGCTGGAAACGCGCTTTGGATGCCGTGTTTTGACATCACATACTCGAACGCCGTCACCAGATATTCATAATTTGGCTCAAAGCGAGGGAACAAGAAAGTAGCCAAAAAAATCTCACCATCTCCCCGTAACGGGAACCCTGAATAGTATGCGAAGTAGCCATGAGTCGACTTAGATTTCTGTAAATGTTTTATTTTCTACATCACTGTTCATGGTCCTTCCATTCGAGGTTCTCCTGATGTTGTTACTCGTCATATATGACTTTAAGCTCAGGGGAACGTTTCCCCTTGAGTATAACGGCCTTGTGGTTCGTAAAGTATAGAGTTACTGGCTCTTGCTGCAAATGTTGTAGCTTGAAGTTTGAGATTGCGATGTCAATGCGCCCGTTTCGCTTCGGCTTCGAGAGCCCGCCGCTCCGGATCGGCTACGCCAGTGCCCCAGACGTCATGAAACCCTTTCCCTCAGTCACATGTGGCACATACCCGCATACCAGAGTTCATGTTATGCGGGTATGTGCCACAGGTGATAACTGAGTCTCAATCAACGCAGTAACCGCGGACATACACATTGACACGGAACGCAAGTGATAATAATAGTATTTATTGGGGTCTTACATCCCTAAATCAGTACATGATTATGAGAGACGCCGTAGTGAAGGGATCCGGAAATTTTGACCATCTGGTATTCTTTAACGTGCACTGACATCGCACAGTGCACGGGCCTCTAGCATTCCGCCTCCATAGAAATGCGACCGCCGCGGCCGGGATCGAACCCGCGACCTTCGGGTCAGCAGCCGAGCACCGTAACCACTACACCACCGCGGCCGACGCAAGGAAAGTTAGGCAGCTGAAGACAGAGCACCCCTGGAAGACACTGGACTACCATCCACTCGTCCACGTGGTCCGCAACGTCGACCACGTGGATTACGCAAAAACTGGGGTCAATGCTTCCTAGAATAACTCTGCCGAGAGGAACATGTCCCTCATGATTACCGGGGACTTCAGCATTGATTTATCAAAACCCAGCAACGCCTGGTTCTTAGACAGCATGAAAGATGGCTTGGATGTGGACAGGACATCACAAGACCTCGGTGCCACGTCCACGAAAGGAGGCATCATAGATCACTTCTTCGTAAAAGCCATCCGCGGTTTCCACCAGCTCTACTATACCTCGTACTTCACTACACTTAGACCGTTCGTAGCCACGGTCACGAACGGATCCGATAACAAGTCCTGTCCAGCTGCTGGTGCTCACTATCAAGGTGATGATGACCTTATTCAAGAACTGCCAAGAACCGCTTCCACACATCCACACGGGTTCGTGAAACGCGCGTGCGTTCTCCGTCATAACGGATAAGTTAAGCATAACAACTGCAACTGTGACTGTAACGTACGTGCAGTGCGCCTGCGCGTGCCACTCGGCTGTGCATCTAGGGAAACTTTTCTGAATAAAACTTAGTTTCGAGTAGCGCCTGTCCTGTGCATCTGTGTTCCTTAATTGTCCTATATTCGAATTCGCGCTATCCAGTATTGAATAATATAAGCACTACATATCCGATTACTGCGTCTGGTGTTGGTAACGCCTATGTTGCTGTTGGCATCGTTAAGCAACTGTAAAGAACTGGTCATATAACACATGTGCCACTCTTCAGGATATCTGTGCGCGTAGACCATTTGCACATTTCTCTAGCGTCATTCCGTAACGTTTCGCTCAATGTGAAAAATTGCGACACAGTCACCTTCCTGCGCATGCTTCGCATAACATCGATTCCCGCGGTACGTGCGATCTGCCGAACTTTTTTTCACTTTTGCATGTGTACGTATACACGCACACGGACATACATAAAGTGCAGTCGAACCCCCCACCCCCTCGAAAAAAATGTCTCGTACGCCCCTGCCGCTTACACAAAATATCTCACATTCACAAATTTTCAGTTTTCTTCCAGAAAACTAAAAGGGTCAGGTCTAAAGGCGCTAGCATGCAGCTGACTGAGGCCCTGAGCCGTGTACAATCAGTGCTCCGGTGAAGCAACATCTGGGCAACCTGGAATAAGGAGAAAGCAAAAAAAGTTACACCATCTCCCGCTAAAGGGGACCATGAGGCGATGCGAAGGAGCGTTTCGGCATGTCGAGCCCGCGTTTCATCCGTAGCAGTTTCCCGCCGACGTTGCCGTTTGCGCTGGGCTTCCCTAGCCCGGAGCTCGGTGTCCGCTTGCCGACGTTTACGTTGCGCTTCGGCGCGTCGAGCCTTCCGCTGCTCCACTCGCTGCTCCGCGATCTCAGCAGGCGTTAAGGTATTACTGCCGACGTTGACGTTGGAACTCATGACACCGGCGCAGCCGGTGCAGTGACTGAGCGTGTGTGCGACCTAACGCGAGCCTTTTATCTAAACGAGGAGGGGGAGTGGGAGTGGAGAGGAGTTGTGTGGAGAGGGTTTGCGCATGCGCAGTAAGGGTGGTCACGCCGCACACCGGATTGAACTCCGCCATAAGCTCCTTCGCATCTAAAAGGAGGCGGGGAGGGGGGATATCGTACAGCAAGGGATTCTTCAAGTAATATGAAGGGACGAAGATGGCGTAACTAACGAGGAGCAAGCACAGCATCATATAACTAAAACAAAACAGCATGAGCACACACTTAAAAATGACCGTTTAAACATGGCCGAATGTCTAAGTGTATGATTCACTAATTATGAAAAATCACCAAGCTTTAGACTCATTACGTTACGGCAGAACGAAGCGCAGGTCAGATTTCGTTTTGGGAGGAGTCCAGCCCTTCTATATTTGTATTAACGTGAGCGTGTTTATATTTGTGCGTGTATTTGTGTTGTGTGAACACACAAACTAGAAATTTTCGGAAGTGGGGAAGGGGGGGGGGGGGGGGGATGGGGAGGAGGCACATGCACTGTCAAGCTTGCGCAAAAAAAGTCACAGAGAATGCATTCCACTGAATTTCCTAAAAAAGAGAGAGAGAGGAGGCTCCCTCTTACGCAACGAACCACATAAATAATGGAGGCGTAATGTATTTCGGAACGAATATCTCAAAACTTTTGACATCCCCATAACTCACTCGAAGGCTAAGCGAACTTCCGAGCTACAGTTCATGTGCCATAATGTAATCAGTGAAACAATACAAACTACCTAAATATACATTTGGATCTATCATGCAAGGAATGCGCTACTCTTCGAGTAGTATTGCCGAGTGACTAGAATTGTGCGATATCTTTCAAAGACGACTGTTAAAAATTCGCTCTGAATAGTCTGAAAAAGAAATTATTTAATTGACATTTAGATTATAATGCACTCCCTGAATGTAATTATCTCAGCAAAGGGTGTGTGCTGGAGAAACCTAAAGAACTGTGAGAATGTAAACTGCGCTTAAATAACTCGTAAATAGATTTAAGATTGCTGCTGTTAGGTACCATGGAGTCGCTGACGACTCCTGGTGACGCCATGAATGTAGAGACACCGCCGAGATCTATTTAATGGAAGTTCCTTAAGCTCAGCCAGGCATTTGCCGGTGTTTGAAGAATACCGTTTTACCATCTTGTGCATGGGTGGCCTCGTTTTCTCCTATCTTCAGCTTTGGCTAATGTTAATATTGACTCCATTGCAAGGCAGTATTTTGGGTCATCCGTGCGTGTTCGTGGAAGTTGGGCCTGTGGTATGAAATTTCGAATTTGAGCAAACTTCCACACTAAAACTTCCGACTTTGAGGATTGTTCTCAGTTTGGCTTAAACTGATAACTGATTATCGTAAAAATAAACTGATTAGCCTTGCGATCTCGTTCCTACATTTCCCACTTCACTACGCGCCCGATCAGTGGCGAATAAGTAACCGGCCAGCGAGCGCCAATCGCCGCCTTGGCTACGAGTGGCGCTGGCTGACACTCCCAGGGATTACATGCACAGAAAATACCCAGCGAAGTGGGCGGAGGAACGCCATCCGTCGTAGCTCAAGCAGTATATCATCGGGCGCGTAATGTGAAGGTTGTGGGCTCGGGCCCCACCGACGAAAAGGGTGTTTTTTTCGTCCACTTTAATTAATTTCAATTTATGACCTAATTACTACACTAAAGTTAAAAGGAAGCAACAAATAATGTACCCTAAGCTTTCCTTGGCTTAATTATGTGTTGGATTAGTTTGGCTGTGTCTAACAAAGAAACGAACCCCTTGTGCGATTCCTATTCTTTTAAACTTCTCATGAGAAACATAACTTTCTAACTGGGCATATTTTTCGCTAATAACGTTGTTTCGAAGCAGCCCTAACGAAAGCCGTTGGAAACAAAAATAACAGCGAAAAATGGCGTCTTCTTCCGTGCTACTTCGTCTTCGCTAAACACTCGTACCTTTCCGCAATACTTTACTGTGTTCAGGAAAAAAAACTGCTTGGAGAGGGCTTTTTCCGCGCTCACTTTGAATGCTCGCGATCGTTCCTCGTACCGCCATTTCTCATTCCTTCCCTCTTAACAGAGTAGCAGGTTGGAGAACAGTTAGCTCAAGCCGACCCCATTGCCCTTCCTTCTATTATTATCCCCTCTCTCTTTTTACAAGAACTGCCCGGACGCCGCTATTATTCGCGCTCTACCTGGATAGCGGCGCGTGAGCAGGTCCTAGAAAGGCACGAAGCGAGCGGCAACACGATCTCTCTACTTATGCGTGGCAAAGAGAAACAAACGCGAGGGTTCCTGTTCTACAACGTAGACAGAGGATTTCTCTGCATTGCTGTGCTGCCCGGACCACTGCAAGCGTTCAAGATGGCATACAAACGTATATAGCTACACGTGCCATCCCATCGCACTCGCCTCCGTCACGTAGGAGTATGGCTGCTGTGGACTCCATGCTGTTAAGCAACGAGCACTTCGACACATGTCACGTCCACTGCTTTGAAACCTCGATGACATATCCTTTGTCAATAAGGGTTATATCAATGCTAAAGTACAATATTATCGATTACATATAATATTTTCCTTTAAACTCAGTGGGAGGAAAATATCGAGGGTTTAGCTATTCAGCGTGGCCTTAGTGTAGGTTGGCCTCTCATTGAGAAGTGTGTCTTCTTACTTCTTTTTATTTAAAGGTTCGACAAACCATGGTGTACTGCTGTCACCTTTAGCTCTTTTATTAATGGGGCTCCTCGTCTGGAAGGGCCCTACCTACCTTCAGGCTTTCACTTGAGGGCTCTCTCATTCTCTTCGATTGGGGGAGAGGTGATGGTTTTGTATGTCTGTGTGTGTTCTACTTGAGAGCCAGGCACTCTCAGTCGCCTTCAGCGCAGAAATTGCCCGCAGTTACCACTCAGACGACTGGTTTGTGAGCACAAGTATATACATATTTTATTATTAATAATCATATTAAGCCTAAGAGTTGAGCAGGATGAGGTTATGTACAGATGAGGTTCAGTTTGTCCTGAAAAAACGAGAAAATAACAGTAATCAATCATCATAGGAAACATGTGCAACGCATGATCAATGTAACGCAGACATTGTCTTTCGCTCTAACTGGTGACCTGTTTCTTTCGGTGCCAGAACTCCTAATCCAAACGTTTTAGTTTAGTGTGGTCTCTTATTAGAGCTCTCCGTGTGCGGTAATCGACCGTTAGTCAACTATGTACATGAAAAGCAGCTATATTTACTTTTGTTTAAAATGTTGTGCAATAATTGGATAATGTACGTACTCTTTCAGCTATACCACTAGCTTGTTTTATGTGCTTGAAATGAATCGAACTCGTTTACTTATGAAAGTCGCGGGTCATCGAGGACGGGTCCCTCCGTTGTCTATATATCCTTTTTTATTTGTGGGCTTCTTCGTTTGTGTCTGTTTCTGAAAGTGTAGCCTATATCAACATCAATGAACAATTATTACTGCGCGATTACTTAACCGAGTGCACAGTTTCACGCATCTTACCGCAACCGCTGAGTATGACCAGGATGACGCCGCCAGCACGCACACCAATCACCAGAAACCGTGTCCGCCGTAGCCACCGTAGCCGCCGTGTCCGTAGCCACCGTAGCCATGACCAAATCCATGTCCGTAGCCGCCGTAACCGCCGTGTCCGTAGCCACCGTATCCGTGTCCAAGACCAATGCCGATGCCGTGGCCTCCGAAACCGATGGAGATGCCCTTGCCGTATCCGTGACCGCCGTAGCCATGTCCACCTCCATAACCATGTCCAAAGCCGTGTCCGTATCCGTAGTAGGGGTGGCCAACCTTCACCTGATGGGCAACCTTGTAGGTCAGCACAGGCCTAATGCCGATGCCGACCGTCTTGACGGGCACCTTTACAAACTTCACCACTTTCTTGGGCACGTAGCCTGTAGGTAGAATACGTGTACCGATTACCACACGGTCCCGATATTTTTCGTTAGCTAAATGACTGGGCAACTCAGTATGATCACCGTTATGTAATATATAAAGCGGAACGCAATTTCTTTCTGCAGTGGGATATGTATGTGTGCTCCAGCGTAACGTATATAATTTGGCGAGGGAACATTGCTCTGCCAGATTACGGTGAGTATTGCGAGTGACCAAATTTGCCAGTGACCACCTGTGTATTCAAATGCTTGCGAATACATCCTGTACTTGCACAAGCGCAAGTTTTAAATGGCGATGGTAAAATTTAAAGCTTACATGAACCTTGGTGACCGAGGAAAGTACTTCGCGCACAGGTAAAAGAAGAAAGCAAAAGAAAAGGCGGTGTTTAAAATCCTGAAGCGTCGCCTTCACATGCGTGTTCTCACCGATAGACACATAGGGTTTCTTGACGTAGCCCACTCTGACGATGGGGACCCCGTGACCGCCGTAGCCTCCTCCGTATCCGCCGCCGCCGCCACCTCCGTGACCGGCGTTGACGGCGCTCAGGGCGTGTAGCGCATTGATGTCGTATCCACCGTGTGCACCGCTGGTCATTGTCGCTACTACCGCTGCTAAGACGAGCACCTGCGATGGGGAAGAAAAGACGTGATACGACCGCTTGAGATCTGGGCGTCTAACTTAAACTCCACTATCTAGCATACTCATAGCTTGAAATAGTAGCACTTCTTTCTGCGTGTTCACTTTACGCGCTTCCTGATTTTCGTAGTTCCCGCCCCCACCGTCAAGTGTAGGGTAGCAAACCAAGTTTCTTTCTGGTGAACCTCATTTCTCTCATCATCATCAGCATCATCACCATCATCATCATTCTCAGCCTATTTTATTTATGTGCAGTGCAGGACGAAGGCCTCTCCTAATTACTTCCAATTTACCCCATCTTGTGCGAGCTGATTCCATTTAATGCACGCGAACTTCTTAATTTCGTCACTCCATCTAGCCCCCTGCCGTCCTCGGCTACGTCTCCCATCCCTTGGCATCCATTCAGTCCCTCGACCATCGCTTATCTGTCCTTCGCATTAGGGGGCCTGCCCAGAATGTCGGCTATCCTTCTTTACAGAATACTATACCGTCACATATCTCTTCCCTTCCATTAACTCCATCGTTAGCAATACATACAGACTCCACGGTAAATGGAGTGCAGCAGCCGCATCTTACGCGCATACACGTGTCGGTACTCAGTGTTCTCACTTCAGTTAGCAGCAAGCACTGGCTGTCGCGAAAATTGAAACGCATGTATTTCTAGCTTTGCACAGCAGGAACAGAAATAAGAGACTATGGTGAGCCGTCGATCTGAAGCGCCTGTAACTCATCTGCGCGACAGCTGGCGCTACGCTGATGGTAAAATGATGCGCTCGATTGCAGGTTTATAGGTACACAGTTAAGCAGCGTTTTTCGATCAAATGATAAAGATCTAATCAAAAAACTTTAAATCACCATAAGCAAAATATTCCAGGCTACACCGCTGTTATAATGCCCATCTGCCTTCTGCCCCCTTCTTACCCCCCCCCCCCCCAAATATATATATATAAAAACTGAGTCCTACTGGTGCTCATATGGCCAGAAAATTGTGATTAACGACAAAGAAACGTTAATTTCTTGAAAAAATCTCACTGACAGCATATCCTTCGCTTTTTTGAACCTATAAAGGACTGTAAGATTTTTCACAGGACATCCTCAGCAATGCGGCTTATTGAGAAGTTCATGGCTCATTACTACGTGTACTACATTGTACGTTGTGAAGCTCTTTGAAATTATTCTTTAAATTCACGTTTCTTTAACTTGCAAGTTCGTTCGCTCACTTTTTCTCAATCCTTACAGAAAACATAAAAAAATGCATTATACAGCTGCATATTTACCGACCACTGAAGCAGTTTGCTGATAACATCTCTGTATTTCCTCTCTCTCTCTCTCTCTAATACTCGGCTCATTGCAACCTGCGGGCGTGTTAAATTACAGCAGGTGAATTCAAATGAATACCTCACAGTTTTGCAGTACCTCATTCGCCGCTCATAGTCGCCAAAACCGAAAATTCACTGCAACTGTTCGTTAACTTCGGCTATTTCAGTTGTGGACTGAAATGTCGATTGTCACATTGGTGACACTAACAAATACAATTCCAGGGCCTTTCTCTTTTCAGTGCTACCTCTGACTTCGCAGCTGCATTACACGGTAACCTTACCAATTGTGAACGTAAATCGACCTAAATTAGCCCCGATGACCTAAATATGGCGGACGTGTTTTCCCCGTCGTGGCTTGAGCCAAGGAGCGTGTCACATTCACCGAATGGCTGTCTGCCCCTCGCGCACGCAAATGAATATATTGTCTTGTAGACAAGGCAATTAAGGTCTTGAGTTTATGAGGGATGAAAGCGTCGGAAATCTTAAAACCTCTGGTACGAACGAAAACAATCTCGACATAATATACAAGGGAGCTGCCGCCAATAAATTTCCTGCTGCTAATTTATCCCACGGTTTCATTGAGTGGTGATGACTGCCAAGTACCCTTGAGGAGTCAAGTATTTAGCAGTCATACTTATGGAAGAGTCACTCGCTACTACCGAATTTTCTTAGGTAAGTTACCTAGCTTAAACTTCTTTCTTAAGCGAAGTTTCTTAAGCTGACCAAGAAACATGGATCATTGCCCACAAGTTGTCATGTTCAAGGTTCACTTTCAAGTTTTCCCTTATCGCATCACGTTCGCTGTCAACAGAACGTCACTTATGCAAATGCGAGAGATGCATTAATAACTAGACAACTTTTCACCTGTCGCCCTTCACACGGGTTAAACAAAGACGTTAATTTCGGCCTGCCTATCGATAAGATTAGTCTAAGGTGAAACTGCCGTCACTGAACGCCATGAAGCCGCCGACGAAGCCTTCGTCACAATCGCGGGTGCGACTCCTGCTGAGGAAGACAGGGTCGAACCTGCGACCTTGACTCGGACCTGCGGCCGGCTCGGCGCGGACTCCGCGGCGCTGCACATGGAACGCGCTGGGTAGGTCGGCACCAGACACTTACGATGGTCTTCATGGCTACTATCCCTGAGCTGCTCCGCTGCACTGAGTGCGTTGCTCGATTCGGCTCACAGTGCAGGCTCTGGTGGCCTTGCAGGGTTTTATACCAGAGTGGGCAAGAAAGAAAGACTAGCCGATCCGCGAGGAGGGCTCGGAGTTGTGGGGGGCGCAGGGCTTATCGGCCAGTGATGTCAGGCGAGGGGGAAGGCGGCGCCGCTGAATGAGCGCGTCCATTTCGAAGCTTGATAAAAATAGTCGGTCAAGTCCGCTAGGCGGCCGCAGAAGCCCATGGCGTTTCCGCGAGGAGAAGGTGTGCTTGATCTACATTGGAGCGGGAAATCTGTAAACTTGCTCCTTTTCGGCGAGAGAGGAATACCCAACGAGCGGCGGATGCGCGGCGGGCGAGAAGGGAGAACCCCCCTCCACGAAAGCCGGCGCCTATTTCGGTCGCCAGACGGCCGCGTACACGCTGCCCCCGTTTAAAGGGACCGACTCGCCAAAAACGAAGAAAGGATGCGCGCGAGAGTGGGGCCTGCGACAAGTTGGTCTCCATGTCCCAGCAGCGGCAAAGGCCGACGGCGACCACGTCCCGCGCGCTCCCATGCACGCGCGTGCCGCCGATCGCGCGCGCTGCCGCGGGTTGATCGCACCCGCAATTCAGGAAGTGGCAGTTCAGGGACGCGCCTTCGGCTGTACTCAATGGGGGAGGGGGGTACGCGAAGGCGTAGACAGGCCGTCAGGGATCATCCCAACAGCGCGGCCGGCTAACGTCACGCCGAAGCCTTGACATTGAGATCCGCCGGTTCCGCTCTCCCTTTCCACGCTGCGCGATGCCGCGGGCCACCCCGCGATGGGCGCTGATTGAGCTTTCCGAGATCGGGCCCCCCTGTAGCGAAGAGCACTTCGATGCTCCGATGCTGACCGTCTATGCCGCTACTTTGACAGCTGTCATCGCCTCGCGCCCATTTAGGCCCGCCAGTCGACGCCTGCCTGTCTGCCTGCCTACCTGTGAGCACGCCACGCTTTCACTTGACCTGCTCTTGGCCGACACTCAGCCCGTCGTCGTATTTGCACAGAGCTTGCGAGGGACGGCGCGTGTTTGTAGAGCGTTACTTCATGTTGCGACACGCCACTTTTTAAGTCCCACTCGAATGAAGTTTGCCATCCTGTGGCACTGACGGTGCGCATGTAGGTTTCCCAAGGTTGTCTCCCCGAAGGTGTATCTCTTCTATAGGTGGCAAAGTTATTCGTATACGCATTTTGACGTTGGTGGGCCACTTTCACTATCAAGTCTCGCACCAAGATTGGCTGGAATTGTCTCTTACGAATGAGTCTTGCGCGAAACCCTTCTGTGAGTCTCAAAGCTCTACATTGTCGTGCACCATTCGTATTTGGTAACAGGATTACGCTGCTGCCGTTTGTGTTATTGTTTCTTCGTTGTCTCTGAAAGCGTTAGCGGACGGTGCAAAATGCAATATTTCATCGTAGACGCTTTAGTGATAAATGAATATTTGGCACTGAATGTTCCAGTTGGCACAGAGTCGCTGCTACAGCTGTGGGGTGCGAACTGATATGTGGAGGGAACTGGGCTGAAGAGTCTAGCGTTCTCGTACTGTTTTTGTGCGTCATAGCATAAGTACAAAGCTGGCATTCCGCAAAGATCCAGGACATTTTTGTTTTGTAGCATGTGCACGACAAAGTTGCTTGAGCAGATTTTAAATGCCAAGAGAAATTTCGTTTCTATACGTAATATAAGAAACTAACAGCGAGCGAATGCGGTCACAAATGCTGACTGCACTCTATGTAACCGGTCAATTTCGTCATTGATCTGTATGATTTAGTCTCCGCATATTTCAAACAGCAATAGTCCGTTGCGTAAACTGAAACTAAACCGTGCATGCGTTTTATTTCTTGCCTTTTTTGATGGTGCATTCTATGGCCTGTGCATAAAGAATTTCTATTTATTTATTTATTTATTTATTTATTTATTTATTTATTTATTTATTTACTGGGCTCTTAATGTGTACCGAGGGAGTGGTAAATCTTAAAATATGTCGGCAAGCTTCCACAGATATTGTCAGCATCCAGTATCTCTGCATGCACACCGACGTAACCATAAAAGCATTACAGCCTCAAGCCAGAGGCAGGCGTGAAAGCTTTCTCAAATTGGAAAGAATCTACTACAGAGTCTGTCGCTTCCAAATCACTTTCTCCAATAAACCAACCCCTACTTAAAATCAAGGCTTCCACGTCACCTCTCCCTTAACTTTGAGGCAGTATAGTCGATTTCTTATAAACTCCCCCTCTATTTTACCACCAATACATACATTGGTAACTGTGATGCGTTATAAACAGTGAAACATGTTTTTATTCGATGACTGGGGTAATGGAGACGAAAGAGCTCATTTTTACAGTAGAATCGGGTCAGCTTACCACGCACTCCTTCATTGGATCTCGGAAAAATACTATAGGTAATAAATGTCTTCGCCTTCGATAGCAACGTCAAGCTTTAAAATTCGTTTTCAGTTTCCCCGAAGACATTAGTTGAACTGATATGCTCAAAACTGGATTATATCACAGCCAGCACGTTTATATCACCTGTAAATACTATGACTATGTGTTATTCATTTTTCTTGCTTTCTTCGGCCCTTCTACTTCTAGAGCATTTATGTCTCCGATCCCCTCCCCAATTATTGCCGCTAATCAGACGCAACGCAAGAACCAAGCAGAACCGCGACAACACGGGCGGCTTCCTAGAGTCACTGGAAAACTCTACGGCTTCCCTTCCTTATGCGCAGTAGCACGTAGGCGCCTACATATATACACCGGAAGAATTATGCGTGCTCTATTAAACAGCCTTCTCCATATATCTTCTCAAGTGGGATACAACAGCTGGCATAGCGTGTGCTTAAGAAATAATGATGCTCAAACCTCAGTACAGGAGTGGCAATCGCAAGCTTCTTCGTTGTGACTGTTGCCTTCACTGAGGTATCCGTGTGCACAAAATAAAAATAAAGATAAGATAAGGCGTCCGAGGTTGTCCGAGATCAGTCGTCAGGGGGCGTCCGTGTTCATACGAGAGAAATGAAAGAAAAGAAACAAAGCAAGAAAACAACAACAAACAAACAATAAAAACGCTTGTGCGCCTGGCTTTGGGTGTGCGTTAAAGGGACTCAGTTCGTCAAAAATAATTTAGATTTCTGCACTATACATACGGTGTACTTACATCCCACGTAATCCACTAGGCTATTTCAAGACTGTCGAGTTCCTGAAATAACTTTTCGATAAGCCCTGTGACAACACTGTTCCGTGCCAGAGGCTATGAACCGTGGAAACATGCCGTTATGTTGAATTGTACCTCCGTCATCTATATATATAGGGTTTTACTTCATTTAGGCAAGTGGTTGTTTAGGTTTCAGAAAGTGAAGAAAATTTTCTGTAAATTTGGACACTTTTTGTGCGCGATATAAGCATTGCTCGTACGATAGGTCAAATGGTTGTTGCGCGCTTGTGTTTTGCGCTTAAGGCCCTTTAGCCTACATATACTGCACTTTTATTTGCACAACTTCTCACCATCTGAGAGTTCACGTTTTATTTTGTCTTATCTAGTTACAGCAGTTTTGTAATGCTTTCCCGATAGCACAAGAAAATGCCTGTACAAGGAGCACGAAGAGAATATTACAGCAGAGTGTTATCGTCGAGGTTTGCCGTGTGCCGTAGGTAGAAGGTTATCAACATCATTAACCGGCACGTGCTGAATCACCGCCCACGCACTCTGCACAGATGTTTAACAAGAGAAGCTGAAACGTGTCTCGGCTGCGACCTGCGCTATTTTTTTCGTCTCAAAATCAGAAGGCCCATATGATTTTGGAACGAAAGAAAACAGTGAAATGTAAAACGTGTTTTGCATGTTGATGCCGCTTATCTTTTCGCAAACACATGCCCTTCGCTTGTTAGCTTACCAAAAATTTGGAGTGAGTAAGTGAGATAAAGAGAGAGAGTGTGTGTGTGTACGTGCGTGCGTGCGCATGAGAGAACCAGGGTTTGAAATAACTCGGAATATATTTTTTTTTTACTTGTATCAATGAGTCGAAGTTAAGATCCCTAGTTGCAAGTGAAAAAAACACCACACCTGCCCAGCCAGTAACGTGGGTAATTTATGTTCGACGTTGCGTTAATAAACCTTATTATCTGCATCCGGCCTCATGTTTACAAACACAATGGTATTATTGCTAGCATCTCGTCACAATCTCTGATTACGCAGAGAGTTTATCGGAGCAAAGAAATTTGGGCCTGCTTTCACAAAACTCCTCTTACGTAAGTGCCGTCCGCGATGAGCCGTCGCCTGCGCTGCGATTATCTCGTTATCAAACCGATCGCTGTCACGAGCGGTGCGCGCTCACACACAATTGCATTATTGACGAGCACATGATCTCGCGAAAGAATATATATATATATATATATATATAGGGTGTTTCAGCTAAAAAGCACCAAGTAGTAAAAAATTAAGCATGGGCGCTACGCGTCTCCAATTAGCGCAATATTGTTTCCACCAGCCATATAGAGCACGTCAGAATATTTTTTTTTCAATCCGCCAAGCTCGGCAATTAACAAAGATTGCTTAATGAACTTTTCAAATAGTAACTCTAGAGAAAAGTTTTCAAGACAAAAGTTGTAGCGCTTCTTCAGAAACATCGAATTTTTCAATCTGTGTTAAGATAACTCCCCTGCTTAATTTTTTTCCGGCCTTTCTTTAAAGCGCGCGAATTTAAAAAAAAAAATAGCACGTGACTGCCGCCTAACGCGCGGCGCTTTTAGTGCCCTCAAATGTAAGTTGAACGAATTATGAAAGGCTGCTCCGCGCACGAAGATCGGTTGAGCATGCTGGCGGTGACTGTGATGGACGCTAAATGACGATAGAGGCGTACCACCTAAACAAAAAAAAAAAAGAAAATTAAAAAAAAATTACGAGAGAGCGGCCGTCACGTGTGCGCGCATATTTTATCTCGGTCCTTCATCACGCTGTCACCCGCGCCCCTTCCAATGTGTTTCTTCACTGGGGCAAAAAGAAAAGAAAAAAAAAGGCCTACGCTACATCAAATGCTGCCTACAGTCTCATGTAGCATGTGCTTCGTGGCTGCCGCTGTTTCTTTGAAGAATTTTTAAATGCGAATGCATTTCTTAGTCGGGGCATGTCAGGCGTCTGTCGGTGTCCGCGCGCCGGTAGGTGTTATCTCACCGCTCTCACTCCCTCTCCCATAGCAACAGCTGCGGGCGCGCGCGCTTATCCTCGCCCCTAGCAACCGGAGCAGGTGGTGCGGGCGGAGTAGCGGAGAGTGAGTCGAGAGGAGGAGCGCGCTCTGGCGTGCGAGGGCGCTCGCATCGCGGGAGCTCGGCGGAGCTCCCGCGTGTGTGAAGAGAGTGTAGGAGAGGGTAGGTGCAGTGCTTCGCCGCTCCTTCTCTCGCCGTTCGCTCTCTCTCCTCCCTGCGCCCCACTCTCCCGTCCGCTCGCTCGCACGTATATATAAATGGAGTGAAGCGATTACTACGCCGTGTACTCTCGGCGCAAGAAATGCATTCGCATTTCCTCACGATCCCCTTCGGGGAGGTGGGGGCATTTTTTTTTTTTTTGTAGTTGTTGAAACGGTATGCTCATTTCGTCGCTTAACGTCCATCGCAGTCACTGATAACCTGTTCCATCGATGTTCGAGCGCGAAGCAGCCTTTGATAATTCGTTCAACTTATATTTGAGGGCACTAAACGCGCCGCGCGTTTGGCGGCAGTCACGTGGTATTTTTTAAAAATTCGCGCGCTTTAAAGAAATGTCAGAAAAAAATTAAGCAGGGGAGTTATCTTAACACAGATTGAAAAATTCGATGTTTCTGAAGAAGCGCTACAACTTTTGTCTTGAAAAGTTTTCTCTAGAGTTACTATTTAAAAAGTTCATTAAGTAATCTTTGTTAATTGCCGAGCTTGGCGGACTGAAAAAAATATTCTGACGTGCTCTAAAAGGCTGGGAACAATATTGTGCTAATTGGAGACGCGTAGCGCCATATATATATATATGAAAGAACAGTAAATTGTAGCGCATCTTTTGGTCATATATATATATATATGACCAGAAGAAACACGCGTCACTAATTACGTTACAAACTTTTTTCACTTCAGCAGAGCTTCTGATTCATTTCGATATGCAGCTTTTTGGGAAAGAGAGCGATAAATGAGATGCAGTCGGCGGGACTGCAAATCGGAAGAGAAACATCCCCTTTGCTAACTTGCACTGGCGAAAGGAAGGGCAAGAGGGAAAGAAAGATCGAAAGAAAAAGCACACCAGAGAGAGAGAGAAGAAAAACACGCATGCACGCACATAAAAAGGACGCTGGGATATCAGAGCCGTTCAACCAGGTCACTGAACGGAGAAACTTCGCTTAAGCCTTCATCGCCTTCTGGTGTGGGGACCGTATATCAGCAAGCATACCAAGGTCGTCTTCTGAGAAAGCGGTCAGTCATCGAGGCGTGTCAGCGCTGTCGCGAGCGACTGTCTCTGAGGTTCCGCAGCGAGGACAATGACAGAGGAGATGTTCGGCAGTTTCCTCGGTGCCGCAATCGTCACGGGCAGAGGCACCGTCGGTCATTCAGACGCGGCCAGCTAAAGTATTGGCAAAAAGACACACCGAGCCACAGCCGACACAGAACAAGTGCCTCGGTTCGAGATGGTCCAAACGGGATGCGGAGTCGGATAGATAGGCCCATGCGATGCAGACCGGTATACCGGAAAAGCTGGCGCGTTCCAGGTAAAAAGTGTCAAACCACGCGCGAACATACAAAGTTTTGTCGCTGTGTCTGCGCTGGAATGCGTGGTGGGTTTCTGCATTCTATTTTCGCGAGCGCTTTTAATGGCTTCGTCGGCATGTTTTTTTTTTTTTTTTTTCAATCGTCCCGTGGTGCCACAGTTGCCCGAGAGTCAGAGAATACACCATGCCATTTATCTTCTAATTGATTATATAGGTCTGCTGCTTCCAGCACTCTACGACCTTGCTGTCTACGCCGTAAAGTGAATAGCAAACATTACACGGACATTTAGCAATTAGTGAAAACGCTCAATTTTTAGTAGTGGTTCTGCACGAATTACACGAAACATGCTCAGAACTGCAGGGAACTGCAAGGCAGTCGACGTTGCCCGATCAGAAGTTTTAAACTTTACGGCTATCGGCTTTGCGGAGAAGATCACAGAACCAGCAGATCAACACACATTTTCGGAACCGTCATGTATAAATCTGAAGATCGTCTTTGTATGCATTGTGCAGCATGATTGTGCAGCATGATTATAGATAGCTGCTTAAGGCTCTTAAGCAGCTTTTGTTTAGGCTCTTGATTTAATGCCTGGTAGGGCGGATAGTGCCCGCATACCTTCCCGGTACTTGACTGAACACGTTGCATTTCTTTATTCGCAAAGCCAACGCGTTTATATGGCTTCATGGCTTCCTTCGAAGCATCGTAACCTGGCCTAACAGAAGGGGATCACGTTAGTAGCCGAGGCAGGCTCGGCTACTAATGGGAGGAGCGGAGAGAGGAGCGGGGCAGGTGGTCAAAGGCAATAGCCAGAAGGTCATTGCGAACTTATCATCCACACCGGCACTGTCTGCGCCTGCGCGCTCAGCAAGCTTCTGCTGCAAAATGACTCGCCCCTCCCCCCTACTTCCATAACGCCACACTACACGGGCGTCGATTTTGCACCACAAAGACACTGCCTACTTCCTTCCAACACCTCTTGCTTCCCTGTTGCCCGCCACCCACCCCCGAATTCGTTCTCTTTTTCCTTTGATTTTTTTTTCTTTCAAAATCATGTGGGCCTTCTGAATTTGAAATGAACTATATTTTTTATCTTCCTTGCGCAGATATCCTCTTATTTTCTGCAGGACACAGTTACAAAACCGGTGTTACGAGATATGCCTTCATTCAGTTGACGGTGTGAAATGGCGTGCAGTTGTGTAAATGGCAGTTCCGTCTGTTCCATAAAGATGTGGCACACTGCGACTGCGACCAGTGCAGGCTGGAGGCCTTAAGCGCAAAATGCAAGTGTAGAGCGACCATTCGACCAATGATACGAGTAGTCGTTATACCAGCAAAGCGCACAAAGAATTTAGAGAAAGTTTACTAAAGATTAAAAAAGATACAGCGTCGATCTTGTACGACGTTTCGTACGATTGATCAGATGACTTTGACGCAAATGTGTTCAAAACTTTATTTATGGTGGGACGCGGTCGGCATTGGCTCTATGGATACCGTCAATCCACGCGGGCGCAGTGGTTCCTGCTTACCTAAATCGAACCAGTTCCAGTATCCTAAGAATCGGCACGAGGTCTTAAGCCCGCTCCTACCACGGTCACAGCTTTTCTGGGCCTGAGAAGGAACTTGCATTTTGTTCTTTTTAGAGTTCAACGAACGAGAGCATGCAGCTTTAGCGCGGACATAATGTGAAATAAAGCCAGACAAGCAACCATTTGGAAGTGCACAATGAGCCGAAGTCACACGGGAATAAAAAGCGTGAAGGTCAGGGACAGAAACCATCAGGTGCCCGCCCCTATAAGCAGTTGCCACGGGAGCACTGTTTCGGCCCATTACTGAAGTGCTCCAGTTTTCGACAACTCTTGCTGATCTGAACGACCTTGCGCTCCGACGAGCGGGAGGCGTGCGTCGTCCTCGTTAAACCCGCAGGCATTTCGTTCGTCGAACTTTACTCGAAAAGTGTGCTCGAGGAAAGGAATTTTCGTCTCACCCGCGCAGAAATGATATCGTCGCCGAAGGAAATCGCCAATCGGCCAGTCGACGGAGTAAAAATAACGCCGCAAACTCGTCGTCCGCGGGCATTTCTCGCGTTGAATCACGCACGGGACACGCGTAAGGCCGGAGGCAAGAGAAAGGAAAAGCCGATGGAGAGGAGGAAAGAACGGGGCACCTCCGCCATATAATATCTGCTGGCTGGGCATAAACGTCACTAGAAGCTGCCGTTCCTCTTATCGCGCGTCCAAGAACGCGCCCGATCGCTTCGGTAGAGCGGGCTGCCTCCGATTTCCTCCTCGGCATAGACCTTCGCACGGATCTCCAGGAGCGAACGCGAGGTGCGCAGAAAAAGGAGCAAGAAGAAGATAAAGGCGCGCTGCTTCTATTTCGCGCATAAGCAGGGGAGTGGAGAGCGCCGAAAACACCGATAGATTATCCAGCGCCCGCTCGGTCCTTCCTGGATCGACCCACATGGACTCGCTTCCTCAGCGCGCAGCCTCAGCTTTGTTCTTTTCCCGCTTTCGATTTCCAAGCCTGCCCGCCTTCTATTTTGCTTGCTTTTCTCCTGTGGACGGTGCGCATACGAAAGTGGTTCGCTCGTGCTCGGAAAGGCGCGGTCGCTGCTGGGGGTGGAGGCGCCGTGCTGCGTTCTGCTCCCGTGATTTCATTCCACCAGGACGGACGACACAGCGAAAGTGGAGGAGGGTCGCGTTATTTGCCTGCGAATCACTTCGTGCGCATGCACTGTACCTGTCCTTGAGCGTTTGTTCTTTGGACGACGGCAGTTTCTCTCTCACATCCTTCTGCCTCTTAGGTTTACGCTACATGTCTATTCATTTATTTATTTTTTTTTTACACTAGACGCCCTTCAAGCACTAGATTGTTAACGCTGCCGGTATTGGTTCCTTTGTTGGCGAAGACGATCACTTTCTGTATATTTTTTTTCTTTCTGTCGTTCTTTACGCTTCTCCCTATTTTCTCTCATTGTTTACGGTCGCATCGGAATACGTGTTCAGACAAGCGAAACCGTGACGTGTCTGACAGACCTAAAGAATGAAGCCTCAGTCACTGATCCTTCCATTTGGCTGTCACGCCGAATGTCGAGTGTCGGCTTTGCTTCGTCTTTCGGTTCACCTCGGTTCTTCGAAGCTTCTTTGGAAGCGTGCCGTTGCAGCGTATGCACTGCAAGACGATGATCACAGGAGGAAAGTCAGTGGGCGCGTTTCGCCTCGGACCGCTAGCGCCGAAAGCGAGCGATACCTCCTTAGGCTCGTGGGAGTTGGTTGTCGGGTAGAGGCTCGATCTATACTTGCATCGGTGCCACTCCGACGTCTTCATGCGGCGAGCTTTCTATCAGAACTCGCTGTCGGACTTTCGGTAAATAATGTTGTGCGGTCCCTTATAGTTGAGCAGTGTCGGCACTCAACTTCAAACAAATGAAAAAGGAAAGGTATCGCTGTTTCCTGGAAACGCCACGCTTGACTGCTAGAGTGTAGAAAACTGAACTAGCCTTGAAAATACGTCCTGTACGTCACGAGTTGTAATTGCATGGCTCTAGCATGCGTCGCAACTTTGTCGCGCGCGACTAACACGCACTTCCTCCCCTTCCCCTGCATAACTATAGAGCTAACCTATTGCGCTTTGAACAAAGACGTTTTTAACGGCACAATGTCTGAGAGAAGTGTCATATCGGCAGCATCTGCGGAGCACCGACGGCTAATTGAGTCGCGGTATTCATTTGCCAAACTTCAAAGGTGAAAAGAACAAACTGGTGTGCCCACACGCTAAGCATAGCAGCATTCTTATTGGTGAACAAATGGTGTTCCGCTTTTTACGACCATGATAACACCTTAAGAATACCCGCCTTGCCTGGTATAGCTGGGTGTGGAAGAAGAGAGCGCACTTGTAGACAGCCGTCGTATAAGGTGCTAACAAGGTTTGAATGAACAGAAAACTGCGGAAATGCGATATCAATGCTCGTTTCTTAGCCTATAACGTTTCGGCGCTCGGCAAACGTAAAACATGACATTGTAACCAAAAGCAAAATGAGCCAGACGGTGATGTACTACGCACATGCACACACACACGCACACACACGCACACATACGCACACACACACTCACACACACAAACGCGTCTGTAGGAGAATTGGGGGGGAGCAACAGAGAACTGCGCTTGCGTGCTGCATGACAAAACTCGTACCGTGTGTTGTAACGATTCTTTCAGTTTTCAATTCTTCTGTATACATATCACTGTAGGGACGAGTAGCCGATCCAGCGGCGATAAGAGCCGAGCGGCGGCGTCAGCAGCCAAAAGCGAGGAGAATGGAAAAGAAAATTGTTACAGAATACGATTCTTGCTGTCCTTTGTTGCAGTGGCGGTGTACTTCGCACTCGAGACAATACAAGCAAACAAGCATAAAGAATTGGGGGTAACATAGCTGTTCTAAAGGGGAGAGGAGGGTATCGATGAGGAAGTGCAGTTGGGGAGATAGCTTACTTTCATTGTCCAGAGGTATACTGCGCGTTTATTTTAGCGGCGCTTTGAACTGAACGCACCGCATCATTAAAAGAGCTCCAAGTGCAGGTATATTTGCAAGATGTTTGTATGTGCAAGTGATGAAATCGCGTTAATGGGATATCGCGTACGCTGCGTTGTGTATCGCGCACTTAGTGACACGGCGGTCACTTCTTAAAATGCAATTAATGTTATCTAAAAAAAAAAAAATGTTTATCGGCGCAGTGACAAGAATTACGAGGGAATAATTTTTACACCATATGGCGTCGCTCCTGTTCGTAATTTGCATTTTTTGCTCAGCAAATGTTTCGGTGAGAACCAGCGTAACCGTATCTAAATAATGCAAATATAGCAATATAGGTCACACTTTGCTGCCTTGTTAGGGTTTTGGCGTCATCTCCGGAACACCTTCTAAACCTAATCTTCTACCAGGCCGTGTACACCTTTTCATCGGAAAGATATAGCACAACATTTCTGTACTGCTGTCCGGGAGTATTTAAAGGCAGCGCGGGCGCCTCGGCAGTGCCTTTTCTGGGCGGTCACGCATATTACAGCACTCCATCAAGCAAGGCGGCGCCCAGGGAGCCCTCGTTGAAAAGGTCTGGGTCTGGGTTGGATATAGGTCTCGGTCTGGGAAAGGTATACATGGTCGAGGAGAACTCAAGAAGCACGAAGTTTACCAATCCGTGACTCGCAACAAAAACAGACGTTGCGTGTCTGAGAACAACGCCCGTTAAAACATACAAATCGAGCAAACTCGGTGTATAAATTGGCAGCTAACATCGATTCCCACGGTATGTGGGATCTGCCGAATTTTTAGTTGTAATATTAAAGAATTCTGATAACGTTTTTCTGTGCTTGTAAACTTCATATTAACGTCTCTTCAACATTTTCAATAATTATTCTAAATTAATCGCGGCCTAGCTAAACAATACTTCAATAGTTTCTTTTAAGTGTAACATACGAAATTCAAAAAGTTGCAGTACTTCCTGAGGGAAACAGTGTATTCGTTGCCATGTATTGATATGGGAGTTCCCGAGCTATCGCTTTCCTTTAATGAGACCCCAAGCCGATAGAAGCAAGCGGCAAGACGGCGTTTTTTTTGTGTGTGTGCGTGCGTGCGTGTGTGTGTGTGTGTGTGTGTGTGTGTGTGTGTGTGTGTGTGTGTGTGTGTGTGTGTGTGTGTGTGTGTGTGTGTGTGTGTGTGTGTGTGTGTGTGTGTGTGTGTGTGTGTGTGTGTGTGTGTGTGTTCGCTTCCCTCTTTGCAGGCACTATCTCCTCCTCACCGCTTACTTATTTAGAATACACATGGACGCTGTGTTTGTAAGGTGTGTGCTCAGTAAGTGCTTCATTTCTTGTTAAAAGCGCTGGCCACTCGCACTGCTCAGCAGGGTGTCGGAACGAAATGTTTTTCTTTTCGGTTTTAGTTTCGTTCCACCGCAAAAAGTTCCGTTCCGTTTCTGTTCCGGATCGAAAAAAAAATGTTCCGTAACGGTTCGTAACGTTTTTTTTTTTTTCGTATGCAAAAATTTGAAGTAAAGGTAATCATAAAAAAACATTGGGTTTGTGATTTAGTTACTTGCCCTCCTCCTAAGAAAGTTGGACAAGGGTAAAAACACGTTCTTCAGAGGAGTGGAAGTAACTGTACCATGAGTTCCTGCCAACTAGTACAAACCATTATTATTTTCAAAGTCATAGTATTTATTTTCTCAAAAGACAAATACGAATTTTTAGTGGGCTCAATGCTTTGTGTCAAGGGAATGAGCACGATCTCAGAAGCGGCCCGTCATTGAGTGTATTCTCTGGTGTGCGAGACCGCTGTTCTGATAGAAAGATAGCCACCCTGTGCCGAATACGCAGCACAGTCACAGCGAAAGCTGGAAGAGCGGACTTTGTAGAGCCCATTTTAGAGTCTCTTGGGGCAACTAATACAAGTACACATGCAAGGTACCCACTGCGCGATAAATCATCGCAATTTTTCTGAAGTAGAGAAGTTCCCACTATGCCATTTTTCGTCATTCTTCGGAGAATCGTGGTACCCGCTACGCATCTGTAAGGCATTATGTGCACTTTGTGCTGTGGCTGATGATGATGAAGTATTATGGCTGAGCACTTTGTAGTGGGTAGGAAGCAGGGTTGCGGAATGGGCGCCTCCATTCCAATCCAATTGCATTCCGGGGAATTAGAACTTGTCGCAATTCTATTCCTTTCAATTCCTCGGAATGAAAAAAACTTAGCCCATTCGGACTCTGGGAATGGCCGGACAGCTCAATTACATTCCTGCAATTCTTCAACGCAGGAAAGGCATCTTGATAGTTTTATCGAGTTAAGAATGAACGCCCCATAAAGCTGATGTTATCAGATGCATTAAGAACTGTAAAAGTACGCAAAACACGTTACTAAGGCCGAGGGATAGTAGCTTGGTGACATATCTCGTGCAGTACGATCACCCTACTAATTCCCATAGGGGCAGTTCTCCCGCTACCTATAGTATTTGCATGGTCAGCGTGTTTGAACGAATGATGGTGTTTTAATATTGTTTAAGCTTAAATGTGTTAATGCTAAAATGACGACATAGCGTATTTTTTTGCTGACAAAAGTGGTATTGAAAAAGGCTAAGCAGTTTTGCCACGCGTCTCGAGCGGTTGGGAATATGAAGAAAACTAATATTTGGTTAATGGTGAAGAAAACCCTCTAGATCTGCTGGTATTAGTTGGAACAGTGCACCGCTCTTGCACCTTGTGCCTTTGCATCGAATACAAAGCGCTGGGCCGCACTGCTCGTCAGCACTCCCGCTTGTCAAGCGCGCCTCGCAAGCATGATGGGATGAGGAGAACTTCCTGTGTTCGCCTGTGCACGAGTATGCAATGTCTTCCTTCTCGCAAAGGTTATTTACGTTCGTCAGGTACTAAACTGTTCGTGAGATAAAGATCAGGCTGTGCATAGAGTATTCGCGACTTTCGTGTGGGGGTATCAACGGGAACCAACGCGCAGAAATAATTTGTTTGCTCCCTTCGTATCTGCTGAGATAATGCATTTGTTTGTACATTAGCTTATGCCTCGCTTTGTAGTAGGCGCGTTGCTTGAAAATGTACCATGCTTGTAATTAGCCAAGCCATTTAAAAATACTGTTTTATTGTTAATTTCGAGGCTCTCACTAATGTTTCAAATTTCAAAAACAGGACGTAAAGACGTAATTCATTCCCATTCCATTCCGTGCAAAAGGCGCTTAATTCCATTCTCATTCATTTCCTCCAAGCGTTGTCCCCATTCCATTCCGGGGTCGTGAAAATGTGGAATGATTCCGGAGTCATTCCAATTCTGGTGGGGCGCTCCGCAACACTGGTGGGAAGCATTAAAGCACACACTCTTTGCGCTATTAGCATTGTATCATGACTGGATGTTATTTTCGTCTTCTGCCACTCTATATTACATATGTTAACGCGAATCCTTGCCGAACATGACGCCTGTAAAGAGTGTTTTTGTGAAGGAGTTACAAGCACCAGCGTGGCACTCTGGTGGAAGACCCGACTGCCACACAGAGGGCGCGGGTTAAAATCCCATCCGATCCTAGAAATTTCTTTCTCATTTAATTTTTTCTTATATCACGCGATAGCGGTCACGGACACCGGCGGCGGCGGACAACTGTGGTGCCAGTCAACTGTTGTGATTTCAGAACAGCTTTCGCTGTAACAAACGTCAGCGCCGACAATGCCCTCTCCACATTGGCCTGCGTGACAGGCGCGCGAAAGTCCACTTGCGTTAATATAAGCATCTGTGGTTGCCACTGTTTTCGTTTTTCGCACAATTTCAACATATCTTTGCTTTGGAATTCTTGCCTGAGGTACGCGCTAATACTGTACCTTGAGATATGCATAACTGCTCACGTTGCATGAGCTCAGTTGTTCCGGATTGCGAAGTTTTCTCGTGAACCGAAAAACGATCGAAAAAATTTCGGTTTCACTCCGGAACGAAATAATAGATAAAGTTTCGGTTACGTTTTCGTTCCGGTCAAAAATATCGTTTTTTTCGTTTTTTGTTTTCGGTTTTCGTTCCGTTCCGACACCCTGCTTCTCAGGACTTCACGCTTTTCGGCCACCCGCTATTACTGCCGCATGCATAGTGCAAAAAAAAAAAAAGAAAAAAGAAAAGCGGCTGCACAAAGTGAAATCAATTCATTGCGATCGACGGCCACACAAGAGGAGAAAGAACATAATGCAGCGTGCCAGCAGAAGAATCAGAACTGACAATTCTTGTACATACATAGACAAATTGACAGTTTGCACCCTCGGGACGTCACGTGAATCATCCTGTTCGCCGCACGACGCGTTACGAAAAGATAAGAACTAAGCCAGGAGATAAGAACATGCTTGATTATTGGCTGGGAGTAGCGCGGAGATTTGGAGCTTTTTCTATGATCGGAGATGATTCATATCACCCTTTCCCCTTCACTTCGAGAAAAAAAAAGAAGAGGCATGGACGTAAAAAGAACGGGGCTGTGTTTTTTTGTCTGTTGCTATTCTGTGTCTTTTTACGCTATTCTTAGCTTATTTTGAGCGGTTACTTGCATGGCCTCTTCGAGTTATAGAAAAAAAAAAAAAAAAACTTCCAGCTTTCGCAATAGCACCAATGCGCTGCCTGCGGGACTGGTATACGTCAGGAACGCTATGTCCGTCGAATGAGCACAGCCGAAAGTTGTAACGCACGTTTGTACAACGTGCTATATACAAACATAATAAGTACAAACATACTAAGTCTGCAGCTGTGTATACATGCGTTACAAGAAACACGCAGTTTCCATAGCTTCATAAACAAACACTTCAGTCAACTTGTGTATGTATACGTATACATATAGGTGAGGACAGAACGGTATATATGGAAGAGGGCCAGTCGTATAAACAGAACTGTAGGAGAACTGCAGTACTTGATTATGCATTTGCACATTGTCCGCACAGAGCAGCGGCATGCAATAAAAAAAAAGAACAGCCTCTTACAATCCGTGCCGAAAGCTCGAACAGCCCCTTGATTTTTTTACCTCTTCTTTAATCGCTTGCGATCCCCTTTTTCTTTTTTTTTTCTTTTCTTTTGGTCTCAGTTGCAATCCCTTTAATAGGCTGCAATCCAAGATTACGTAAACTTCAGGCCCGCTCATACCGGGGCAACAGCATTCAAGCAAAAGTAGATACCGAAAGATCGTGTTGTACTTTATAGATGTCGTTTCTTCTCCTCTCGTATCGTGCCAGGTCGACTATACATGTAGGAGCTTTCGTTGATCAAAATCAAGGTGTGCCAACACGTATAGTCCGTACGCGTCTAAGAGCACCAAGATACGCGCATAAAAACAAGCGTGCTGGTGTTGTTGTTGTTTATCTTCGATCTGCATCGCGTTGGGCCCGAAGCGTTGTTTTCCTTCTGGCCGAGCACATTGGACGGACGGAGTCCAGCGCGTGGACGGTCGGCTGCAGCGGCGGACGTGCGTGCCTCGTTGCACAGCCTGCAGGCGGCGGGGGTCGTCGGGGCCGCGTCCTTTCCTGCAGGCACGCACGCCGGACTTTTGGGTGGTTGCCGTCCGAGAAACAAGGAACACGGGCTTCGTCTGCGAATATACGACTAATATAAGGCGAGCGGGAAGTATTATTACGGCGATATAACCAGGCCGATGCGCCGCTGGTCTCTTTCCTTTGCGAGACTACAGGAACTGCGGAGATGGCGTTCGATTAGGCATCCGTGCGTGGAGATTCTTTAAGTATACACCTGGCCGTTCCGTATCTCACGATCGGTGTTCTAGGCGGAACGTTTCCTGGCGGCCACTCGGTGGTGTCCGGTGCTTCCACCGCAGTTCCTAGCCCGGTCGGTAAAGCACGCCGATTCGTTCTCAGCGAGGCGCCGTGAATGTGTATAAGGGATGTTCACCGAGAAAAGACGCCGACGCACTTCCACATTCTGGTTCTATATTTATATACACTTCCATGGATGGAAGCGGAAATACGACGCAAACGAAAAAGAAAACAAGTGAATATGTGATGGACAACAACAACCGTTTCCAACAGCGGCTCTAGAACCGCGCGACAGACAAAGCGCTTATACAGCATACGCGACAGGCGAGCGCTATGTGCCTGCGTGATTCGAGTATACGGTCGTGATCTTCCTTGATTTTATGTCATATACACGCGCCCCTGAATATATAGTCGTTTTCGGAGTAGATGTGGGCGCATTTTCTGTGTTTTCCTGTCATTTATCATTTCGTCCTTTCTACTTGTCTGCCCCAGAATGCTAGATTTGGGGTCAGTCTGTCACCTCAGCAACTATCGAGCCGCTTCTTTATAGCTTTCCGTGTATTATAGAGCGCCGCATCAAATATTTAAAATATAGGAATATTGATGACTCCACTGTCAAAGCAGAGGTTATGAGAAATGCGGTGGTAATGCTGAGTTTCGGGTTAATGGCATCCAACTGCGGATCTTTACCGTGCATCCAATGTACGGTGCTCTCGTTCAAGCGCTCAGTTCATCCGAATGCGGCCGCCGCAGTCGGTAATCGAACCGACTTGCGGCTTTGTGTCCATCGGCGCAATGCCCAAGCCACCGCAGTAGGCCAGACATTCATTACTAAAGGAAAGAGTTTGTGCATCGTAATAAAACACTAGAATTTAAACTGTTTTAGCGTTATGTGGACGTCGGCCAAGTTGTGCTGCTGCCGCTGAATGACTTCAGCGGCGGCAGCACATCTGCATCATTTCGCTGGTTCAGCACACGGTCGAGAGTTTATCAGCACCTTGCGCATTTGCATTTACCCCATCATACGATGCGGCCAGTATGATGGGGTAAATGTTGACCTCGGCATGAGGTCAACACTTGACCTCATGCCGAGCAAGCGGCAATCTACTGCTCGCCAATAGATAGTCCAGTAGCAGATGTATTTGACGTGAACGTATGTATACGAGCGATGATCGCTTGGTGCATGGTTGGTTGCATATGTACAGGGTCGACCACATCTAAGCTGAACACCTCATTAGTATTCAAGACCTCATTGAAGCTGTTGTTTAATACATAATTTGGAAAATCATTACTGTGTTTGTCGACACCATGATTAGACGTTCTGTAACGGGCATTGCACTCGTGAAGTATAAGAAACGTTCTAGTTTTACCGGTTTGAATACTAATGAGGTGTTCAGCTTAGATGTGGTCGACCCTGTACATGCTATTCACCTTCTGTCAATATAACGCCACTAATTGACAAGTTTTCACAAGGACTGCTACTGCGTTCAACTGACCTGTAGACGTTCGCGAAAATGCTGTATTTTCGAAGTTCATGCCGCGTGGCAATTGCGGGTCTGTCACGTAATACTTTTTGGCAAATTATATTCTCTGTACATTTGTATGAAAGTATTTTTTTTTTTAAATACAATATCTGATAACCTTTCGCAGGTACCTTCTAGAAAACCCGCAGTTTATGTCTCATTTAGCAGAAAGTTCGATGAACAAAGATTTTAGTGTCCAAATTGGTTTCTGATACAAAAAATTTATGCCAACCCATTAAACTAACGTACGTCTTGTGGGGCGGAAGAAAATGCTCAGTATTGCAAACCTGTTCTGCAGAATCCTGCAAGGTGGAGGAGTGTTCAGGAAAGAAAATAAATACTCATCCACCCAAATGTGTAGCAAAAAGCTACAAATGTCAATTTCTCTCTATCTCTCTTTCTAGGAAACCCGGATTGGTATGGCCACTGAGCTACCGCTGCGGATCACCATCGTCCCGTCATACTCCCAGTATGTAAATAAAAACACGAACAGCACAAAAAAAAACGGTGCGTTTAACGCATAGTAACTCGATTCGTGCTCCTTCTCCTAAGCGTCTCCTTGTTGGGCAAGCATTATTCTGTACTTGGTCGACGCGGACTACGTCCTAGTAAAAGCCTTGGTGCATTGACCCTAGCTTGTCGTCACGTTCGCCGCGACGATGTTGCGCATCCTAAATACACCCTAATTGTTCGCTGACGCAGCACTGTGAGCAAGAAAAAATGAAGGAGAAGAAAAACAAGAGGCACCACTGGCGGCGTTGTATAAACACTTCCGGTGCGAGACTTTAAAACTGATTGTACCACAGTGGGTCGACGGCCACTCGAATGAATCGGACACGCTCGTTCACGGGGCGTGCCGACGATACGCGAGCGCTTATCATTGCATCCACTGGCATGCGACAAACCTTATAAGCGCGACGTCATCGAAGTAAGTGCGTCACACCTTACATGTTTTTTTGCGCATGCCGAGGACGCTTCCAAATCCGGCGTTACGTTAGACGCCCGTCGTCGTACAGCGCGTCCGCACATTTGTCTTTTCATATAACGAGCTTCAAGAGCTTCAAGTCAGAGATAATCTCATCACCTTGCGTGTACCAATTTCTTTTTTTTATTTGCGTATTAGGCTCGTAATAATACTAATAAACAACGAACTTTTTCCCAGGGATCTTGACTCGATCGCAGGCAAGACATGCCGAGTGTTCCGACATGGAGGCTTCATCAGGAACGCGCAGGTATTGCTTGCACTGCTGCGAGGGCAATAGGTTGAGAGGATTGCGGGTACGCGCTTCGTGCACTCGCATACATGAATGTCGAAGTCCACGGACTGGCAGCGTAGCGGCGTGCGGTAGAAAATACACCCGGATCACGCAACTCGTTGCATTACGAAAGCGGCCTGAGCTCGGCGCGCACATTGTCGAGTTTGCCGTCAGGCTATAGCGGGACGTAACTGACTACCTGCAGCTGCCTAGATGTCGGGTCTACCACCTATACAACGCTTCCCTTAACTTAACGAATGATTTGGCAAGCGCGGTTTTCTACAAAGTGTCTCAGAGTTTTGGTATACGTACTTAAAGGAGTACTGACACGATATTGAAGTGCAGCAAAACGGACGTTTTTGGTTTCCTTGGCATGTAGTGTTAACGCTCTCCCTACACCGCATCCGGGAAACACGTATAAATATTTAAGTTTGATTTTGAAGTTTTCATCTCCCAGCATCTGCAAGGCAGCTTCACGGCATGGAGAGCCCTATGGCGTTTTAAAGGGACACTAAAGGCAAATAACAATTTATGTCCAGAGTGAAAGCCCAATGTATGACAACTTCTAAAACGGCAATATTATCAACAGCAGTGCCCTACTTACCGAGAAATTACGCTAAATGTACCACATGATGAGCGCCACGAGTGGGACATTTTTGAAGTGATCCCGATGACGTATGGAAGTCGGCCTACAATAAATCACTAGTAATCAAACTAGCAGCAGTAAAAAAAGAACATTCCGAGCATCAAAAGACGTAATAAAATGCTGTTTGTTCATTTCCGCTTGATTCATGGAAAACAAAACCTCCATGGCGTTGCCGTGGGGAACGGCGCGCGTGGTTCAAAGGTTCCGTTTTCGCCGAACTGCGCCTCGCCCGTCTCAGTGGTAGTTTCGGGATCGCGTACTGCCGTGCGTGTTTTGCGCGCTCGTGAAAGTCGCTCTGACAGAAAGTTCGACAAAATGCCGCATGCGTGTGATATTGCCGGATGCCCGAATGGTGCACAACGCCAGTGCTGCAGCAAGGAAACCGGTGTGTCTTTTCACTGGGTGCCGCGGAATGAACCCTTACGCTCGAAGTGGCTTAGTGTCATGCCATTGCGCCAGTGTGCTAAACAGTCAAAACCTTTGCGTGTGTGCTCGCTGCACTTTCGTACTGAGGATTACGAGACCAACCGAAACTTGGTGAAGGATTTGAATCTGCCCATCCGAGCAAGTCTTTGCCGCAGCGCCGTTGTTGCTACTGTGGATCCCGCTACTTCCGCTCGGCTGCTACTAGTGTCGGCGACCGCGCAGTAAAAGCGGGCAACGTTGGGCATGGCAGCAGTGACGTATGAAAGTCGTATTTTCAGGCGGGAGATTTGAAGCGCGCTAACGCGATGCGGACCACTAAAAACGTGATTTTATTTCAAAATAAGCACTTCCTTGGCACAAAAGCAGCACTACGAGGTTTCTGGACCGCTATTTCAACAATCAACGTCGACTTAATATTTGCCTTTAGTGTCCCTTGAAGTCAGCTCACTTGGTTTGCGAAGTCTAGGTTCTGCATGCAGCCTAAATCACAGAAATCGCTGTCGGAGGCACTGGACGACAGTTCACTCATCATGAACCATGTTCGACTGACAGCAAAGGACAGCAGGTGCATATTTCGTGGGTTGCAGTCTGCCCGTGACGTCACGGGTAGACTTGACACGTCACTACGAAGCCGCCCTCTCGAAACCGAAACTGCTGGTTGAAAGAAGCGGTATTAAAAATATATGCAATGCATCCCCAGGCACCACGACACTCTTCTTAGGGTTCTCGACACCCGTGCTTTCATTTAGATCAACAACCCGAAAATTTTTAAAATTCATGTCAGTAACTCCTTTAAGACGACGCCATGCCACACATGCTTGAAAGTGCACGCGCACGGGTATTTTCTATTCTGCTGCACAAATATACACCTCAAGTATTTTGCACAATATTGTAATAAATCGCTAACTTTACAAACCTATTTGCACATTTTCTTATAAAGTAAGTGTATTTTGAACACACACGGACACAGACAGACACGAACTCGCGCTATTTGTTAAGGCATGCTATGCCCTTCAAATCGTATTGCAGCGCTGTGAATGTGTTAAACGTCCCACACACAGTACTGGCGGGAAGCGATGGATGGCAGCACAAATTTCTATGGAGGTTGTCTGAACATGAATAAGTGCCTCAGACAGGCTAGTCGACGTTTCAATGAGGGGATATATCTTCACCAAAGGCGCCTCATCATCCTTAGGGTTACTCATTGACGTCCCTTAATTACTTTCTCTATCAGTTTCCTGGTGCAAGACACCTTATACACAGAACTACACGTTTCTTAAATTTCACGTTAAAAAAAGTGGCCGTATAGGAAGATGGGCGCTTTAATCACTGAGCATGGATGCAAAGGTAAGCCCGTGCACGAAGACAACGTTTAAACAAGGGGTCTTGTCGCCGTCAAGGTGAAGACAAGTCCCCTCGTCGAAATGTGTCCACGATGACACTTTCCTTATTTACGCGTCGCTCGTCGTGTAGTTTTGTATCTTGTCATATATCGAATATTTTTATTCTGTCATGGCGGAATGTCAACCCATGATATCTTCTCTCTTAGGGTTCCAAGTCGAAGTCGTAGAGTTTTGTTTTTGTACAGCACAAGCACAATGGCAGGCGTCTTCAGGTCGCGCTTCCTGACAACGAACAGCCGCGATGCGACAAGCGACACGGGGCTCTCCGTAGACGCGGCTGTTCACAATGCATAGAATTTCATCGTCTATAGTGAGAAATTATACATCTTAATTACGCATAGAAAGAATGCGGAACTTTAAGCTGATGTGGCCTGATTCGGGCTAGCGTGTATAAGGAAGGGGGAAGGGCCCCTCTTTATCGTTTCTACAGGGGACAGATGTAATCAATGAATTGTTCATTCAACACGCAGATGGTCCTCAGGCGTTACTGCGACTGCGAAGTAGTGGTTGCGGGTACAGACGAGGAAGCACGAACAAAGGCGGGATGAACGGTCGAACGCGCATGCTATAGGAGGAACGGATACGAGATGGCTTAGTGCTCCCCTTATAATAAATTAAAAGATGCGCCGCATATAAAAAGAAAGCCCAGATCGGAGTGATACATTTCATATGACTTAGTTACCTTATAGCTTACGATAATACTGCTTTTCCTCCCGCTTACCCTCCTTTTAAGGTAGAGCAACCTGGTTAACCTCCCTGCCTTTTCCTTGCTTCCCCTCATTCCCTAGTATGTACTACACTAGTAACCTTAGTGTGCCGGGATTTGAAAAAGAACGAGTGCTATCCGAAGCTCTCGTTAAAGGACATAGGTAAGTATGCACTGTATATACTATAGAGTAGAGGGAGGAACGGCCGCCACCGCAGCTAAGTTGGACGAGCATCGCACGAAAAATTCGAAGGTCGTGGGTTCCGTTCCCACCGGCGGAAAGTTGCCTTTTCGTATAATTTCGTTGATTTATCACTTATTCCATAAATACTACGCTTCAACTAAAAGCTAAAAATAATGCCCCCATATGCTTTCCTTGGCTGTTGGTATCGTATGGGCGTGCCTAGCAAGAAAGAAAGAAAGAAAGAAAGAAAGAAAGAAAGAAAGAAAGAAAGAAAGAAAGAAAGAAAGAAAGAAAGAAAGAAAGAAAGAAAGAAAACGGGCACCTCATTGCATTTCCCTCTCCTTTCGTTCAATCCCATAAGCTGTCACATCTCATCCGCGCTGGGCGGGAAGAGCGATTCGCAATTCGCGTCGAACTTATAGTTTTGCGCACAATCAGTGCCATATATAGTAAAACTATTGACTGGACCCTGCTGTTGTAACGAGGATAGCTCGACGGCCTAGATATCTCAAGCGTATCTAATTGAGGAGATGCAATTCAAGTCTTCACACCGCTTTCAGGTGGCCTCATGCATGTCATTCTATAGTTGCTAACCGTTCTGCCAAAAGCGTTTTATGGCGGCATGTGCAGCCCGTGTTGAATAGAGGCAGCGAGGAAGAATATGTTTGAATCTATAGAAAGCGCATATCTATAGAAAGCGCATCTTCCTGGCATCCCTAAAAACCACACGATTGACAGGTCAGACAACGCAATCCTTTTCTATCATCGCCTCTTTTTT
This sequence comes from Rhipicephalus sanguineus, assembly GCF_013339695.2. Classification (NCBI taxonomy): domain Eukaryota; kingdom Metazoa; phylum Arthropoda; class Arachnida; order Ixodida; family Ixodidae; genus Rhipicephalus; species Rhipicephalus sanguineus. The sequence continues at coordinate 226,526,859 of NC_051176.1, read as the reverse complement.
TTTTTTCGCTACAAAAGTAAACAAGGTAAACAGAGGCTTCCGTAACTCAGCAGTTTCTCCCGTTCGCTGCCCTCGCGCCGACGGGACGCAGCAGGGCTGGCCCCGGCGGCCGTCACCACTGACAGCCGCTTCGGCCCCGAAGGTAGCCCTTTCACTTACCTTTTCTCGTTACTTCTTTTTTCGTCCCTCGCTTTGTTTGCGTTAGTGGGCATCGGCTCTAGCGGAACGTCCGCGTGGCTGCACCGAGTGAGGCGGTGGCCGAGAGGGAAGTCCACGCGCTTGACCATGAGCCAGTTTGTTGTCCTCGCCTTTGGTCTAGGAATTTCGGCGCTGTGGTTTCGCCGTCTCTCGGTGGAAGGGGAGATGAAGCTCTCTCTCTGCCGCGGCTCTGTCATTACCATTCGGCCAGTGATGCGCGGCCGCCGCCGTTGCGGGAGACGCGCGTTTCGCTAATCTGTCGCTCCAGATAGAGCTCGGAAAGCGGCCAGCCGGCCGGCCCGGCGGCGGCGAATTCGGGCCCGCGCCTGCAATTAAGCTGCCCAGGAAAAGTGTGGACTCGAGGAAGTCTCGCGCCTCGCGGCGGCTGGGCCGCCTGGGCGTTGGCCGTCGGCTACCGACCGGGGAGAAAGGGGGAGCACGTTCGAGACGCGGGGAGAAGGGGTAGGCACACGCGAGTGTGCGGGGACGCCCGGGGCGCCGAGAGTGTCCTCCTTCCCGGACGGCCCATCGAGGACACGCCTCAACGTTCGGCCGCCGCGGAGCGCTGGCCCCTAGGACTCGAGCCCGCGAATGCTCGTAGTTACACGCACTTTCCACCTCGGCATGGAAGTCCATCCAGTTCGCACGACCGCGGCAGGCGCTGTGCTGAGTTGCGCGGCTCAATCTCCAGCATAATATGCTCGTAAGAATAGCTATATATACGAGGCTTAGGCGACCTTTAATTATTCTACTGCTGGTTCGGTCTTCATTCGACGGCGTCGTCAAGAGGGCCGCGCTTCATGCAACGCTAAACAGGCAGTGTGAGCGAGGTAGTTTTTCTGAGTTCATAAGCCTGCATTCTCAGCGGCTTTCGGTGAGGCGTACGCCCCTAATTCTGTAGATATGTGCGGCGATGAGCATCCCGCGTAACACATATCTATGGAAGGCGTTTGCATGCGTGCTTGTTTTGCGCCTCTCTGCGTCTGTGTTGGTCGAGGTTCGTACGAGTTAGCAGCTGCTCCACTTGTAGCGGGTTAGAGTTGGTCAAATCAAATAATGGCATTGTGGAGACGTCCTGAAGAAAACTCTCGATTACGATTGCTCTCGGGCTCGCGTCCCTGATGAGAAATATGCACAGTGATGGCGAAGGATGTGAAAGTAAAAAGAAAAAGAAAACAGAATAAGGTCACCGCGGCTGAAAGTACGCGAGGCTCAGATGAGTCAGATTAGGTATTACGAGACATAACCCTCTAGATGTTTAACCGAATAATCGCCCCAACCTCATCGCAAATACTCTACATGTTCCAAGGACCGCTCTTACTGTTTTATTACACGTTGTAATGCAAGAACAGCGCAGCTTTGTAGTTACGCATCCAAAGGCAATCTGTAATCCACTTCTGTGCCCTTTCTTGCGCTTCAGACCTTCGTAATTTTTACTGGCCTCGACTGCATCAGTGTGCGCAAGTGTTTCATCTTCATCGAAGATCAAGTCACCATCCGCAGTTTCGTTTAGAACGTAATAAGTGGAGTGCGCTCGCGGGATCGGTGAAAAATGAGGGTATAGCAGTTTGGATCGCTTTACGCACGAGTGACTCGGAATCGCTCGCGCTGTATATAGATTAGGCTGAATCGAATGCGTTTGAGTGCACACGCATTAATGGCACGGGAGGGAGATGGGGGTGGGGTGGGGGGGGGGGGGGTGACTGAGAAACAACTGCGTTGGAGTCTGAGAGCTGTTCCACTGGCAGTGCTTTCTCTTGGCGGAACGCTGCGAGAGCTCTATCAAGCTCGCCCAATTGACGCATCATGGGGTCTTATATTACAAAGACTTTGTTCTTTCCATTCTATTATCTTATTACTACTACGCGTGGCCGATCACAATGATAAAGGTGATGGGACGGCGTTCAACCATTGACGAAATAATAATAATAATAATAATAATAATAATAATAACAATAATAATAATAATAATAATAATAATAATAATAATAATAATAATAATAATAATAATAATAATAATAATAATAATAATCAATCATTTATTTAACGTGCCCAGGAACAACCGTGAGGTCTTTGTGCAGGCGCACGCAAAAAAAAAACAATAAAAATAAACAATACAATACAGACAGTCTTCAGAAATAAAAATAGCAAGAACACGTAGACAAAGAGAAATGAACACAAAAGGGGAGGAGTAAAATAAGACAACACGAGAAATATTGAAGGGGAATAAAAAATTAGATTGCATATATACAACTATACGGAAAGACGGAGAAGGGAAGACTTTGCACATTGTGCCATACTATGTCAAAACAGTGCAAAGCTCGGATTAAAACAGTGACTGTGGACTATGAAAAACGTCAAGATCAAGAAAATTAATATTATAAAGACTTTGTATTCTGTGAACGGTAGAGTGTTGGAAGAAGCAGGCGGGTACATGAAACTGTCTGTTCTCTCTGGTTAACTTACGCGGAATTCGAAAATTAACACAATTGAGAAGTACAGGGCAGGATATGATACCGTGGACTAGCTTGTAAAGAAATAAGAGATCAGAACGATTTCGTCGGCAGTGAAGTGATGGCAGTGATAATGATTCAGCAGTATTTGAACGAGATCCAGAGTCATTTTTAGCAAAGCGATGGTTATATATGCTGAGGAATTTTTTCTGGACTCGTTCAATGGTGTTACCGCTGGAATGAGCAATGTCATTCCATATCACGGACGCATACTCAAGTTGTGGAAGACATACTGCCGTGTACAATTTGTGTAGGGCCATGGGAGACCTGAATTCTCGAGATATTCTACAAACACATCCGAGAGAACGAAGGCCCCGCATAGCAGCAAGCTTAACGTGAGAAGAAAAGTTTAACGCGCTGTCAACAACAACACCAAAATCGCCGATTTCATAAACCTTGCATAACGACACAGAATTGACGGAGTATTGAAATGACACGCTAGATGTTTTGCGAGTGATAGACATGAATTTTGTCTTTGAGGTATTCAGAGAAAGGTTATTGCCGTTGCACCATTCGGAAAAAGAACACAAATCTGACTGCAGCAAGCGACAGTCGTTGACTGAATGAATTTCCTTAAATATCTTGATGTCATCGGCATACAAGAGGAAAGAAGAATTACGAATGGCAAAAGAAACATCATTAACGTAAATTAAAAATAGGAGTGGGCCTAATACCGACCCTTGAGGGACCCCACTAGTCACTTTATACAAAGAAGAGGTTTGGCCATTTACGGCAACATAACCAGATCTATTGAGCACATAGCTGTGCAAGAGATTCACAATCGACAAGTCAACGTCAAAGTGTGCAAGTTTAACCATAATCAGTGTGTGGCTGACTACGTCAAAAGCCTTGCTCAGGTCACAGTAGATTACGTCAACCTGTCCTCTCTGAGAAGTAGGAGTGGATATCTGCGTCATGAAACTAGCAAGATTTGTGGTAGTCGAGCGGCCAGCAAGAAAACCATGTTGATTTTGAATCAGTGTGTTTTTCACACTAAAAGACAATATTTTGTGAAGAGCCAGTTCGAACATCTTTGATGTGGCACATAGTAGAGATCGGGCGATAATTAGAAACATCTGTTTTAGAGCCCGACTTAAATACTGGGAAAACACGAGCAGTTTTCCACATGCTAGGAAATGTGGAAGTGTCCAGGCAGTTATTAAATATCGTAGTCAGTACTGGGACAAATGTACTACCATAAGCTTTTAGTATAATAATAATAAT